>NW_028253796.1:0-53125 GCF_964263255.1 Lissotriton vulgaris
AATAAAACTGTATATCTATATATATATATATATCTTAACAATAATGTGTTTAACTTAAGATTCACTTCCCACATTGAGAAAAAGGAGATTGAATTTCTTGATGTCAAGGTCTTTGTCCATGACAACAAATTTGAAAGCACCCTTCATAGAAAAGCCACTTCAGGTAACATTACTTTACATGCGACCAGCTCCCATCCCAAACACCTCATTGCCAGCATTCCATATGGAAAAATCCTACGGATAAAGAGAATCTGCAGCAATGAGTAGGAATTTGATAAATGCAAACTAGAACTGGTTGCCAGATTGAGAGACAGGGGATACTCTGCAAAAATGATAAAGGAAGCAGAAGAAAAGGCGAAAACTAGATCTAGGACAAGCCTTTTTTCTCCAGATGAGGAAAGCCCTAATACATCCAATTCTATCATTCTTCTGAGTACAACTAATACTCCTAGACTGATTACAACCTACAATAGAGAGGAACGTCAAATAAGGGCAATAATTAACACACATTGGCCTGTTATATTGACAGACAACATTCTCCAAAGCAGAATTGCAGCTAAACCTGTTATTACATTCAGGAGAAGTAGTACTATGGGCACAAGATTAGACAGAGTGTCTCCCGAAATCAAGAAAGTCACTACCTGGTTACCATCAAAGAAGGGCTTTACCAAATGTACCACATGTAGAGCATGCAATTTTGGGTGCAATATGTCATCTTACTCGACACCTTTCAGGACTACTCCTAGTTTGATAATGGGAAATTACAACTGCAAAACCGAATATGCTGTGTATGTCCTGACGTGCACCTGTGGGCTGCGCTACGTGGGTAGTACGAGGCTACAGGTGCACGTCAGGATATTGCAGCATATTAGGGCCATTCTACACAGTGATGCAACATATCCTGTTGCCAGACATTTTAGGAAAGTGCATGCTAACAACATCAATTGCCTTTCCTACTATGTAATTGACGCTGTGAGTAGAAAAAGGAGAGGGGGCAACAGAGAACGCCAACTCCGGCAGCTAGAAACCAAATACATCTTGGATCTAGACTGCAAATGGCCCAACGGGTTGAACACGACGGAAGATATGCGCAGCTTTCTGTAAAGTCAATATGGCTGCCAATACCATGGTACGTCTGTTCACTAGTTGAGTTACCTGTAAATAGAATCATAAAATCTGTCCTTGTAATATATATTGTATATACCTTGAATGTTTACATTTGCATATATTTTTTCCTTTCCCTCATATCAATTTCTCAAAATGTATTTTTTTAAATTTTATACATATTCAAATGTTTTTAGGATCCAAAGGGATCGTTTTATCTGTATCAATTGATGAATAATTGAATTTCTTGGTGTACAGATGATTGGACCTAGAATATACATTTGAAAACTTGAGAAATCCACACCATTCACATTTGCACTTTAAATATTATGGTATGCACTTTTCTGCACTTTTTTTGCCTCTCCAGTTCTCTTGACTACACAGTGTGCCTAACAAATAATAATGTACTGGTAATAAGAAGACCATTATCTATTGTGCATCATAAGGTGTGTAGGTTGTTTATTAACGGATTTAACCGGCTATACATTTCCTAAAGCAATCGTTGACAAGTTGGCAGATAAAATTGGATTCATCCTATGTAGATCGTTTTTTTTAAACTTGAACTGTATTTATTATTTTACAAAGTTCTGTGGCACTCGAGTAGTTTACATGTCATTTTAAATTATTTAATGAACATGTATATATAAAAAATCTAGCGTGTGTCAAAAGTAATATGCCTTTTTGCAACGCTTTAATGCAAGTAGTGAAAACATATTAGGATGTTTTCAGTGTCTTTGCACATGTGATTCGTGATGTCAATTGTGGGAGGGGCACTATGCACTTTAAATGTAGGTGATGGTGTTTTCAACTGTGACACGTGATCAAGGGTTTACGGTCTTGAAACGCGTTGTGTTGGGTCACCTACAATAAAATCACTGGCGGTCCCCAGTAGGTAGTTATAGTTAGGATTATTTTCAATGCAAAATCTCAACATTCTATTGTGAATAACTTTGGCGCCGGTTGAGGAATCTGCCTGAAAATTTCCTCAAATTTGCCTCGCGGCGCTCCGGTCCATCCCTGAAAGTTTGGGGGGGATTCGTGAAGCGGGGGCCGAGATAAAAGGGGGGTCCCAAAACGTGTTTTCCCCATGTTAATTTCCATAGGGCGGTCGACCTCACTTTTAGCCCGAACGGCTGAATGGATTTCCACCAAACTTGGCAAAATTATAGGGACTGGTAGCCCGATGTGCCTTTGCTAGGTCTCAAGAAATGTGCTCCAGAGGAGCTGATTGGCTCTTGGGTGTCTGTAAACATTCAAAACAGTCCGGAGCGGCCGCCATCTTGTGTCTCGGTAAGATCGAGACACAATAGGTGGCAAAAACAAAGGGGGAAATGACCAAAAGGGGGCATGGTAGACCCCCCTGTCCCCATAGGATTGATGTGGGGGCCATAAAAGGGCCCCGCGGGGCAAAAAAAAAATTACTTTTTTTTTCGATTTGCGCGGGGGTGCGCCCGGTACGCGCACCGGGGAGCGTACCGGGGAGCAAACCATGGGAAAAAAGAATGAAAGAGTTTATAAAAAATGTTGTCTTTTTTTAAAAATTGAAGGTAGTTCTAAAAAGAACTGTTTTTTTTCTTCTTTTTGTTGTTTTATATTTTTTTTATTGTTTTTTTGAAATGTTTTACTTTTTTGGGGTTTTCTGAACAGTTTTATATATTTTTTGTTTTTTTTTATGAAGAGAAACAAAAAACAGGGAATTGTAAATGGCTCAACTGGAGCAAAAAAAAAAAACAGAAAAAATTAGGGATTTTTCGGGCACTTTTGGTTATCCCCAGAACAGATGATAAGTTTTATACTTTGCTCACCATAACAAATTACCTTTCCACAATATTTGCACATGATTTTAAAATCGTTACATTTTGGTTGTATGATAGGCATTGTCTCTGTTGCCTCTGAACCTGATGGAGTTGGTTCTTTCGATGTTGAGGGTCTAGATGTTGATGGAGGTAGCTTACTGCAGAGGTCCCTTACCTCTGCAGCAGAATAGTTGATTGGGTGCCAACGGATCATGTGCCGAATTGTGGTATGATTCCCGAATGAATATTTTTTGTTAGGGTTCCCCCTGGACAGCTCTGCATCACAAATCAGACAAGTTACCTTCGCAGCGTTGACTTTTTTGAAACCCCTTGGGATTTTGTAGAACTGCCATACGAAGTGCTCTTTTGGTTTGTAGGGCTGATTAACTTCAGGCAGGAAATGCCTTGTCTGCCCCTCCACTTCATCATCCTCCTCCTCTTCTTCTTGACCACCAATGTGATCTTCTGGTGGTCTTTTTGATGGTGGTGGTGGGGCAGATGCTCCAGCTGCTGATATGACTGTAGCCATCTCTGTAAGGAAAAAGCAGGTCTTTCTCACTCAAATAACAAAGTGAGAATGAGGAAAAAAGGTGGGGGCTTTGATCATTTGGAAACCAAAAGTGTTGTGAACCAATGAAAAGTGTTATTTTCAAGTCACATGAGCAGGGCTTCATCATTTGGAAAACAAAAGTGTTGTGATCCAATGAAAAGTGTTATTTTCAGGTCACATGACCCGACGCGCTTACGCTACGCGCCCCGGGGTGCGCCCCGGGGCACGTAGCGTAAGCGCATCAGGTAAGTGCTTCCGGGTGCGCTTACGCTGTGCGTCATATGGAAAGGGAAGACCACTCGGTCCCCCCGAACGTATGGATGGGGGCCCGATCCTCCCGGGAAACCATTTTGGGCGGGGGGCGTGGTTCGGCTGGTATGCCCAAAGCGGCGTAGCCGGAGCACGCCCTTCCCGCCCAGAAGGGGTTGTCCTAGACACCCACCCGGAAGACTGCGCCCAGTGGGCGTACCTGAGGAGGGTCCCCGCCCTCCCGCAGACGGATAAATTGAGCGGGAATCCGAAGAAGCGTCCTCTTGTTCCAGTCCTCTGAAGGCTGCACCTCTCGTTGCTCGTGAGCCCTCGACGGAACAAACGGCAATTTTGAGTAATCTTGTTGTTTCTCTTTCAGTGCCAGGAGTGTGAAGGATCTGGGACCTCGTCGATCGACTGGAAGCAGACTAAACGAAGTTATGGCCGGCAAAAAAGCAGGAAAGAGCTCCGAGCTGGAGAAGGTTCTGCGCACCTTGTCGAACCGTATGGCAATCATGGACCGAAAATTGGGTAAGGTAGATTCGATCAGTCGAGGTTTGGCCGAAGTCAAAAAGCAGTTAGCGGCCCAGAACAATCCCTCGGGCCATCCGAAGAAGGTGATAGGCCCGGCCTTGCCGGGAGTCAGCCCTGAGGGTAGGGGGAAGCGTAGCAAGAGGAGGGCGGTGTCCGGGGAGGATCCGGTCCCGGAGGTGCCCCCAGCTGCCCCCATCACACCGGTGGACAGCCCGGTACCAAGTCCGGATATAGGTTTACCAATCCCTGTTGTGATTACCCCAGTTAACGATGAGGAAATGCCCCCAGAGCTGGCCCTCCAGTTAGCGGCAGTATTGCCCTGGCTCAAAAAGAAAGCGGGGGGGCAGTGGCTGCGGGGGATCCGGCCGAGGAAGCTAGATTAATAATCGAGCAGTTACGGCAGTCGAGAGAAGCCGGGACGGCGAATGTTCCTTCTGTTTCCCCTCAGGTGGCGCCTGGAGTACCTACGGTTGGCCGGGAAAAGACGGCGGACGCAGCGGTTGAACCTGGTAAGAAACCATTGCCAATGGTGGGGGAAAGTTCAGTGCCTTCAAGGCGCGAAAGGGTGGCTCAGCACATCCCAGCGGCCACAAAGGAAATGATATGGGGGGACAAGTATGTGAATATGTTTTCATTATTGACCAATCATCGCGAGATGGAATATGCGAAAACCCAGAAGGATTTATGGCACCCCAGCGTATGGCGGGCCAAACTGGCGGAATTTAGGGTCGATGAGACCGTAGCAAACTGGGTGAAGGCTTTCTCGATATTTACGGCAGTAATGGCGGAGCGTAAGCCTGAAGTGTTGACCGAGCTATCCTGTTATCAGAATAGGATCATGGATTTCTATAACATGTATGGGGGGAATGAGTGGAAAGGATATGACATACAATTCCAAAAGGCTAAGGAGTTTGATGCAACTTTGACCTGGGATTGCCTCAACACAGTTTCGTGGCACAAGCAGCTCCTGCCTGGGTCAGCAGGTACGTCCTCGCCGGGCGGGAGCGGACCTGGAACAAGTCACCTAAAGCCAGCACAGCCCTTTTGAGCGGGCGCCGGGGGGGAGTCGCAGCCAAGGGCTGGCGGAAATGGGGGCAGGCGCGAGGTTTGTTGGGGCTTCAACAGAGGCAACTGTAACAGGCCCCAGGGAACATGTAGATTCCGGCATGCGTGTGCGGGCTGTGGGAACTCCTCACACCCAAAGAGTAGTTGTAGATCGAAGAACAGTGGTTCGGGAAAGGGGGGGTCCAAGCGAAAATGAGGTGATGCTTGGGAAGCAATCATCTTCACCCGTCGACATCATGGCTTTGACTCCCTGGTTGATCAAATACCCTGATCATGTCTCCGCTGGGATTTTGAGGAACGGTTTCCTATATGGCTTCAACATCCCGGCGGGGGAACACCTTTTGTAAAAATCAGCAATCTGTCCAACATAACCCTGCTGTGGCAGCTAAGAAAATCTCCAAAGAAGTCAGCTTAGGACGGGTAGCGGGGCCTTTCCCATGCCCCCCAGTGGCGGATTTCGTGTGTTCACCTCTAGGAGTGGTTCCAAAGAAAGACCCAGGGGAGTACAGACTCATTCACAACTTGTCGGCCCCTAGGGGCGCATCGGTGAATGAAGCCATTGATCCAGATGTCTGTTCAGTTCGGTATGCATCGTTTGATGAGGCCGTTGCCTTACTGAATCACCTGGGCCCCGGGGCTCTGATGGCGAAATCAGACATCGAATCGGCATTCAGGTTGCTCCCGGTGCACCCGCGCGACCAGCGCTTGCTAGGTTTTTCTTTCCAAGGAAGTTATTATATGGATAAATGCATGCCTATGGGTTGCTCCATTTCTTGTGCGTATTTTGAGATGTTCAGCTGCTTTTTAGAGTGGGCATTCACCGAGGCCACAGGACATAGACAAGTGATGCACTATCTAGATGACTTCCTTTTCTTAGGGCCGGCCGGCAATGGGAAATGTGCACAGGCGCTCCAGGACTTCTGCATCCTCATGCAGGATTTTGGAGTCCCATTGGCACCAGGTAAGACGGTGGGGCCATCTACTTCACTGGAGGTTCTGGGAATTGAGCTCGATTCAGTGGAAGGATGCTTCCGTTTGCCGATGGAAAAGGTGGCCAAGTTTAGGGCTTCCTTAACACAATGCCTTGGCAAAGAGAAAGTGACCCTGCACCAGTTACAGCAAACAGTGGGCCAGCTTAACTTTTCCTTGAGAGTAATACCGATGGCTCGTCCTTTCTCACGCTCTATTGCACAAGCTATGATCGGCCTCAAGGAGGGACACCACCGTACGAGACTGTCGGCAGAGGTTCGCCAGGATATGCGCATTTGGTTGGCATTTCTGGCGGACTTCAACGGTCGAGTAGTGTGGAACAAACCGCCAGCATCGTCGGACGAGCTGGGTTTGTGGACCGATTCAGCCGGGAGCGTGGGATTTGGCACCATCTTTGGTAACCGATGGTCTGCACAAGTCTGGCCGGCATGGTGGCACTCCAGCGGCCTGACAGGTAACATTGGGTTCTTGGAGCTGTTTCCCATTTGGGTTGCTCTGTTGGCATGGCCGGACGAATTTAGGGACCGCTCAGTAGTGTTCTGGTCCGACAATATGACTGTGGTTGAGTGCATTAATCAGCAGGCAGCCCGCTGCAGGTGGATCTTGAGACTGTTAAAAGAAATTGTTTTACGTTGCATGAGATTGAATGTACAGTTCAGGGCAAAACATGTGCCGGGTGTACTGAATAATGCAGCTGATGCACTCTCTCGTTCACACATGCAGGCTTTCAGGGGCTATCTACCCACAGCGGACCTAGTGGCGGCACCGTTCCCCGAAGCACTATGGCTGATCGGTGCCCCAGATTACAAGACCTCGTGGCAGCCAGCTTAGCCCCCGGGACGAGGAAAGCCTATGAGGGAGCGTTTCGTTCCTACTGCACGTTTTTAGGGCCGGCAGGGAGACATAGCTGGGGTCAGGAGGAATCCTTCCTGGGGTTCTTGGTAGCGCTGCATAGAGAAGGCCGATCAGCGGCAACTGCCAACAGACATAGGGCGGCCATTTCATTCATGGCACAGCTACACGGCATAAGGGACCCGATGGGTTCCTTTTTAGTCAGGAAGGCGCTCCGCGGCTGGCAGCGCCTGGAGGGTCGCAGACAAGACACGAGGCGCCCGATTGGTTTAGAGCGATTGTCTCTGCTTTTAGCAAAGCTGGATGAGACGTGCTCCTCCCCTTCCAAAGCAGTTCTGTTCCGGGCAGCTTTTGCCTTGGCATTCCATGGGGCTATGCGAGTAAGCGAACTCGTGGCGAGGAACAAGAAAGATATGGAGGGAGGCTTATGCAGGGATCACGTACAAATACGGGGTGATTCGATGCTAATCTCGATAGCCAGGTCCAAGACAGACCAGGGAGCTATGGGAAATAGTGTTGTTGTGCAGCGCGCTCGAGGGTCCCCCACTTGCCCGATAAAGTGTTTAGAGGAATACTTGGCACAGAGGTCGGCTGCATGGGGAGGGAGCCTGCTTAGGCACAAGGATGGCACCCCTCTGACGAGGTTTCAGTTTCAGAAGGTGCTAGCACTTACAATCGCTGCCGCGGGCATGGACACGTGCAATTTTTGGACCCACTCATTTAGAATAGGGGCTGCTACTGAGGCTACGGCCCGGGGTCTGGGTGCGGAAGAAGTGAAACAGCTGGGCCATTGGTCCTCGAACTGCTTCAAAAGGTATGTGCGATTGCACATGTTGTAAAAGACTATTGAAATGCACTCACGCTTCTTGTCTTTTGTTTGAATTACAGTTTTGCAAGCCTGTCACGCGGGGCGGAATTTGGAGTCAACCCAGCACCAGGAGACCAGCGGTCGAGGATCACCGACTGGAGAGCGAGTGGTATGGGTCGTGGGCCACTCATATGTGAGGCGCGCCGGGGACGTATTCATGGCAGGTGACGCGATTCACGCATCTGGGGAATACGGGTACAGAGTGACCTTCCATGGGAAGGGTGACCTCTGTTTTGACCTATTTCAATCGTTGTGGAGGGTCTTTTAGGGCGGCAAAGGTCACCGCCATCTATAGTCATAGTACACCTGTGGGGCAATGACTTAGTGAAGCTGGGAAGACGAGTGTTATTAGAACACATTCTGTCGGCAGTTAGCTGGTTGGCTAAGAGGCTCCCGGGGTGCACGATTGCCTGGTCACACATGATCCCCAGGAAGGTTTGGCGGGGGGGTCTCTCTGTGTCAGCGTTGAACCACTCGGTAAAGAGGGTCAATAATAAAATTGGGAAATTGTTTCGCTCTGCGCAGTTGCATAGCATTCCCCACGGGTGTATTTGGGGTGATCACATGTATCTGAATGATGGGTTTCACCTGTCCAGGGCGGGAAATGACTTACTCATAGGAGACTTCATAGCATGGCTAAGGGGTTTGAGGAAGCATGACCTTTAGGAGGAGTGGGGGGGCCGGATAGTCGGTCAACTATCCGGCCTGTGGCGGTAAGGTCATGATCGGTGAGCAGTAATTTCAAGGTCCCTAGAGGGGGGTGCCACCCAGAATGGATGGGAGCGCCCGGGGGGAGGCAGCCATTGGCCCCTTCCACGGGGAGGCGGCACCCACTACAGATGGGTCACCTAGGGGGAGACGGCCATAGGCCCCTCCCAGGGGGGAGACGGCTAGATGCCCCTCCTACGAATTTCCCAGGGTAAAGTCCTCTGCGCATGCGCCACTCACACCGTGAGGGCGGGAGTTTTGCTAGTAGGGATCTGACACCGGTTAAGACCTTGCCGTTGGCCCTTAATGCTAGGATGTACAATTTTAATTTAGAATGTATGCATTTTCAGGATGCTAGTCTCGGCTAGAAAACCTTTGTATTAGAGATCTGTTAAGGTTAGCCAAAGAACATGTCTTCATCAAAAATGTAATTAAAATTGTACATAATTCATGAAACGTTTTAATTTAATGTTTTAAATTTTGTTTCATTTTTTAATAAATACGGCCGGGGGGGGGTGACTCCCCCCCCCGCCTTCCAAAAGCTCAAACCTGTGTCTGTCTCCCCCCCGTCCATATGGAAAGGGAAGACCACTCGGTCCCCCCGAACGTATGGATGGGGGCCCCGATCCCCCCGGGAAACCATTTTGGGCGGGGGCGTGGTTCGGCTGGTATGCCCAAAGCGGCGTAGCCGGAGCACGCCCTTCCCGCCCAGAAGGGGTTGTCCTAGACACCCGCCCGGAAGACCGCGCCCAGTGGGCGTACCTGAGGAGGGTCCCCGCCCTCCCGCAGACGGATAAATGGAGCGGGGAATCCGAAGAAGCGTCCTCTTGTTCCAGTGCTCTGAAGGCTGCACCCCCGTTGCTCGTGAGCCCTCGACGGAACAAGCGGCAATTTTGACCCACCCACCAGCCCCTTTTGCAATGTTGTTTGAATAAAGTAATTGTCGTCCAATTGAATTAAAGAGATGCAGTCACGTTTTTTCAGCAGTTATGTATGCCTTGGGATTGAAGAAATGTGTATAGGCCTTATTTCCTTTGTAGAAAAGTAAAGAAATTGTCTTCTGCTTTAGGACTTTTTTCCCTTTGTAGAATGAATAGTTGATGAATCGTCAAGCTGTGTCAGATGAGGCGAATTTTCTTTCCTTAGTAGGTAACAACTGTCGTATTTATTTTGGTCGGGCGGTAAGGTCATGATCGGTGAGCAGTAATTTCAAGGTCCCTAGAGGGGGGCGCCACCCAGAATGGATGGGAGCGCCCGGGGGGAGGCGGCCATTGGCCCCTTCCACGGGGAGGCGGCACCCACTACGGAGGGGTCACCTAGGGGGAGACGGCCATAGGCCCCTCCCAGGGGGGAGACGGCTAGATGCCCCTCCTACGAATTTCCCAGGGGCCGGATATCCGCTCCGGCGGAAGAGAGTGTGGGGAAGGGGGGGAGTCCACGCTGTCCTTTCTACAGATACCTCACACGGTAACTCGGACGACCTTTAAGATGGCGTCGAGTGAAAGGGGGCCCCCACGACAAGGGAAGTTACAGTTGGCAACGAGGGTAAAGACCTCTGCGCATGCGCCACTCACACCGTGAGGGCGGGAGTTTTGCTAGTAGGGATCTGACACCGGTTAAGACCTTGCCCTTGGCCCTTAATGCTAGGATGTACAATTTTAATTTAGAATGTATGCATTTTCAGGATGCTAGACTCGGCTAGGAAACCTTTGTATTAGAGATCTGTTAAGGTTAACCAAAGAACATGTCTTCATCAAAAATGTAATTAAAATTGTACATAATTCATGAAACGTTTTAATTTAATGTTTTAAATTTTGTTTCATATTTTAATAAATACGGCCGGGGGGGTGACTCCCCCCCCCGCCTTCCAAAAGCTCAAACCTGTGTCTGTTTCCTCCCCTTGGGGAATTGGTGTTGGGAGGGGGTGGTGGGCATCCCGGACAAATGACGCATCACGCGGCCACGCGATACGTCACAATGTTGTTTTCGTTCGCGGCAATAGAGCTAACGGGAAGCTAACCGGTACGCACCCCGGGGCGCGCAAAAGCACTGCGCTTACCGGTGAGCGCATCGATACGCGCCCCGGGAGCGCACCGGGGCAAAAATAAATAAATAAATAAATAAATAAATAAAATAATTATACAATATAAAATTCGTAATAAAAAATATTACATTTCATACATATAGAGATTTGCTATTAAAAAACCTATGAAATTCACTGAAAAAACCATAGGTTTCACACGAGTTATAGTTAGGAATCAGCATTTAAAAAACCTATTAAATTCACTGAAAAAAACGTAGGTTTCACACCAATTATAGTTAGCTGGAAATTTTACTGACATAAAAGCATTGAAATTTCCATGTTATAGTTAGTTGGACTCACTATAACTTGCGCACCTGCAATGCACTGCTGATGACATCACATATTACATCACTCGTGACATGGTCAGTGACATCACTCAAACATGTTTTCTCCATTTTAGACAAGGCTACAGGTCAAACGGGTGAACGGAATTACCGCAAATTTGGCAAGGAGAAGGGTTTTGTTCTGTAAAGCCCGCTTTTGTTTATTTGGTGTAAATCCGTTCAGTAGTTTTAAGAAAGATCAAAATTTACAGATATTGATAATTGGGAATTCTGCCATCTGATTGGCTGCCAACAAGCTTGCTGCTTATTGGCTGCAAGCGGTTGCAACTAGGAGGTGTTGGCCACCATGTTGTGATTCTGTTGAAGCGAATAAGGGGAAAAAAGGGTGAAAAAAGTTGGAAAGGAGGGTCGGAGCACTGTAACCTCTGTGGGGCAGTGCGAAGCCAAGTAGTCACTGTTACCGGTCTGAAAGTGCGGTGTTGCTCAGAGTGACATTGTGCTGATATGATATGTTGCTACACTTGAGTATGAAACCGAGAGCCTAAACCGTGAGGTCATTGCTGTAAAGTGATGTGGTCTGGTCTTTGTAGTATACGTGTGCAAGTAGTGTTAGTAGGCTTTTATACAATTCAGGGAGTGGGAAGCGAACTACTGACCGCTATCGTGCGTTTATTCTATACCGGAAGCGGGAAGCAAAGTACTCACGCCTACTGTTGTAAAGATTTGGGGATGAAACCGAGGTGATTGCTTTAAAGGGATGGGCTCTGGGCACTGTAGTATACGTGTGCAAGTAGTGTTAGTACTGGCGTTCATACCATACAGGGAGTGGAATGCCAACTACTGACTGCTACTGTGTGTTTAGAGTATATCGAAGCTTAAAGCAAAGTACTCGCGCCTACCCGTGTGAAGACTTGGGGATGAAACCGAGGTAATTGCTGTAAAGGGATGGGCTCTGGGCACTGGAGTATACGTGTGCAAGTAGTGTTAGTAGGCATTTATACCACACAGGGAGTGGGTGGCGAACTACTGACCGGTACTGTGCGGTTATACTATACCGGAAGTGGGAAACGAAGAACTCACACCTACCGGTGTGAAGAGTCGGGGATCAAACTGAGCTGAGTGGTGTAAATTGATGGGCTCTGGGTGCTGTAGGATACTAGCCACTGTAGCATACCTGTGGAAATAGTGTTTGTTTGTGTTTATATAATACTGGGAGTGGGAAGCAAACTACTCACCCCTACCGGTGTCAAGACTTGTGGATGAAACAATGAGCTCATTGCTGTAAAGACTTGTGGATGAAACCATGAGCTCATTGCTGTAAAGTTGTTTGCTCTGTGTAGTATTCCAATGTGAGTCATAGTAGAATGTTAGTATGTCATTCTAGTAGAATCTAAGTATGTAATGTTAGAATGTAGGGCTGTTTGAGTGGAACCTTGCAGAGTTTGTACACAGTGCTGGAGAAGACTGTTGCCTTGTTGTCTGCTCCTGCTGGTGGCTGTTTTCAGGTGTCATGTTTTCCTGTAATAAATCTACTTATCGGATCCACTGCTGTCTGCCTCTTCACTACATAAATTTGGCGATGATCGGGAGAAGGTAAAAAGAAGGCAGCGCTCACCAATATTTCAAAATTGCTTGCGTTGTGCTGAAGACCCGTTTTCTTTCTGTAGCTGTTTCTATTCATGCCAGGTTCGTCGGCTCATTGAACTATGTCAACCGACTTCTGGTAGGATTTATATTTTTTGATTTTGTGCTTCCTCTGCTTCTTCACTACATTCTAGTTGCTGTACTACACATGTGTTAGCAGTGTTAGTATGCGTTTATACTAAGAAATGCATCATGGTCCTAGGGAGGGCGACCTCTCAGGCGCAGGTCATACAATGTCCCGGATGTGCATATGCGTGACATTTGAGTTTACCATTAGAGGGCAAATCCTTGTTGCACTGCTTGAAGTGAGAGGAGGAAAACCTTGTATCGCTTTAATAGAGGGTATGCGGATGATAAAAATGGAGAGAAAAAAAGCGGGGTCTCACCCGTTCATTTAAATGAGACCTCTGGTGGGTAATGTTCCGTAGCCAATCGAATTATTATATTGCGGGGTCTCGGTAGGACTGGGGATCTTAATGTCACATGTAAATTAGGCGCGGAAGGGCACAGAGGGGACCAACACCTTCCCGCCTTACAGCTCATTGCTGTAAAGTTGTGTGCTCTGTGTAGTATTCCAATGTAAGTCATAGTAGAATGTTAGTATGTCATTCTAGTAGAATCTAAGTATGTAATGTTAGAATGTAGGGCTGTTTGAGTGGAACCTTGCAGAGTTTGTACACAGTGCTGGAGAAGACTGTTGCCTTGTTGTCTGCTCCTGCTGGTGGCTGTTTTCAGGTGTCATGTTTTCCTGTAATAAATCTACTTATCAGATCCACTGCTGTCTGCCTCTTCACTACATAAATTTGGCGATGATCGGGAGAAGGTAAAAAGAAGGCAGCAGTCACCAATATTTCAAAATTGCTTGCGTTGTGCTGAAGACCCATTTTCTTTGTGTAGCTGTTTCTATTCATGCCAGGTTCGTCGGCTCATTGAACTATGTCAACCGACTTCTGGTAGGATTTATATTTTTAGATTTTGTGCTTCCTCTGCTTCTTCACTACATTCTAGTTGCTGTACTACACATGTGTAAGTAGTGTTAGTATGCGTTTATACTACGAAATGCATCATGGTCCTAGGGAGGGCGACCTCTCAGGCGCAGGTCATACAATGTCCCGGATGTGCATATGCGTGACATTTGTGTTTACCATTAGAGGGCGGTGCATGGCTTCCACCATGTGATAGCAAATCCTTGTTTGACTGCTTGAAGTGAGAGGAGGAAAACCTTGTATCGCTTTAATAGAGGGTATGCAGATGATAAAAATGGAGAGAAAAAAAAGCGGGGTCTTACCCGTTCATTTAAATGAGACCTCTGGTGGGTAATGTTCCGTAGCCAATCGAATTATTATATTGCGGGGTCTCTGTAGGACTGGAGATCTTAATGTCACATGTAAATTAGGCGCGGAAGGGCACAGAGGGGACCAACACCTTCCCGGGTATTGTTTACTAATTGTTCGGGGTGTTCGAGGCCAACTGAATTCCGGGGATCACCACATTCTGGGGCTTTACTTAAATATGCAGGGTGGGCCTCGGCAGTCCCTGAAGCCTCAGTGGTCCTAGACAGAACCTAATTGGTTCTGTATTCACAAGGGCAATACTCATGGTGTCATAAAGTGATACACTCATAGATCTCTTGCAGTTGTAGAATTACCCAGGATTCATTTGTGTAATAGTCAGTTAGATTATGTTTGGTAGGTGCACTGTAATATTACAAAGTTTGCCCTGATAATCTCCTATAAACAGATTTTCACAATAAACTATAGACAAGTGTTGTCAGAAAAAAAAGACCTATACAAAGTAACCTTTATTAAAACACAAATAAATAGAAACATAAGTTTAATAGAACCAACAGTATATTATTAAAAACGTGGGTTGGACTCCAATGGAAGCTGCGTAGAAAACCTGCAAGACAAATATGAAACATAAGTATGTGTGCTATGTGAAAGGGCGATAGTGAGAATGGGAGGGAGGGGGAGTGGGTGGAAGGGAGAAGGGGAGGGAGAGTCAAAAGAAGTGAGGGAAGAGGAGAAGGAGCGTCGGCCTACTGCACCCAGCCCTTAGTGTTTACCCTCCTGTTATCCATTTGTCTAGGACGCTGGGGTCCACGAGAAAGAGTGTGGTCCAGCAAGTCCTTAAAATGAAACATATGAGGACAGAGATTAGGGGCCATATTTTCAAGGAACGGCGATGATATTATCTTCGCTCTAGCGGCAGGAAACTGCAGCTGAATCGCCGATAAGGGGCTTGATAATATGTACTTGTAAATTCCCATAGAAGCCCAGGTTCTGGTGTGAATCAATGGCTCAATTGGAGGCCCTGTGCACCCAGGCCGCACAGCTCACCTGCTGTCATTGTTGTGTAAGCAAATACTACGGGTAGTAGTGCTCACAATTCAGCTGGAGTGATGATTTCAGGATGGTATACACCTCATGGATCCCTTTCAAAGACGATGGGCAGTAGGGCTCACAATTTAGAGCCAGTGTTGATTGCCAAGTTGGTGTACACCTCATGGATCCCTTTTTTTTAATTGCATATTGTGATATGCCCTCACTGGTAGTTCGCTCCCCTTCCGCACAGCTCCGCCTGTGTGCCCCTGCCACTGCTGAGGTCTCGCTCGTAAGTGTGCTCGTAACTGTGCTTCTTCCGTCTTGGTGCTCGTAAGTGTGCTTCTTCCGTATTAGTGCTCCGTTTTTTTTGCCTTCTGTGCCACTGTTTTGCCCCGTTTTTTGCCTTCTGTGCCACTGTTTCCCCCTCTTTGTGCCCCATTTTTTGCCTTCTGTGCCACTGTTTTCCCCCTTTTTGTGCCCTGTGTTTTGCCTTCTGTGCCACTGTTTTCCCCCTCCTTGTGCCCCGTATTGTGCCTTCTGTGCCATTGTTTTCCCCCTCCTTGTGCCCCGTTTTTTGCCTTCTGTGCCGCTGTTTTCCCCATCCTTGTGCCCCATTTTTTGCCTTCTGTGCCACTGTTTTCCCCCTCCTTGTGCCCCGGTTCTTTGCCTTCTGTGCCACTGTTTTGCCCCTTCTTGTGCCCCGTTTTTTGCCTTCTGTGCCACTGTTTCCCCCCTCTCTGTGTCCCGTTTTTTTGCCTTCTGTGCCACTGTTTGCCCCCTCTTGTGCCCCGTTTTTTGCCTTCTGTGCCACTGTTTTCCTCCTCCTTGTGCCCCGTTTTTTTGCCTTCTGTGCCACTGTTTCCCCCTCCTTGTGCCCAGTTTTTCCCATCTGTGCCACTGTTTTCCCCTCCTGTGCCCCATTTTTGCCTTCTGGGCCACTCGTCTCCCGTAAGGCTACAAGATCCCCCGCAAGGTCCACACCAACCAATAGGAGGAGGAATTGCCATCGTCCACAGAAACACTCTCAAAATCTCGACACACGCCGACGACACACTCAGCACCGCCAAACACCTGCACTTTCAGATCCACACTGACTCCAACACCACCCTCAGAGGCACCCTCATCTACAGACCCCCCCGGACCCCAACCGCAGTTCTGCGACTTCATCACCGACCTCGTCAGCACACACGCCCTCGCCTCCACGGCCTACATCCTCCTCGGATACCTGAACTTCCACCTCAAGAACAACAATGACACCAACTCCTCCACCCTGATCGACAACCTCAAACTCAAACAACTCGTCACAGCACCCACACACTCTGCCGGCCTCACGCTTGACCCCATTTTCTCAGCAAGTACCCATGTCTTCTTCGACCACACCACCGAACTCCACATGACCGACCACAGCTGCATCAACTTCACCTTCTGGAAACCCACCACACACCACCGCACCCAGCAGATGCCTCGCCGCAGCTGGGGCAAGATTACCGAGGACCAGCTGACCGCCGCCCTCGCCCAGAACCCACCGGCAGACCCAACTGACCCAGATGCCGCAGCCCGCAGCCTCAGACAATGGATCAAAGACTGCGCCAACACCCTTGCCCTTCTCAATAAACCCCCGAACACCCACACCAGCAAAAGAGCCAGCTGGTTCATCGAAGACCTCCAGGCCTCCAAGCAAACCTGCCGAAAACCAGAAAAAAACTGGACCCGCGAAAGAACACCGGAAAGCTACACAGCCCACAGGTACGCCACCCGCTGACACCACCAACTCATCAGAACTGCCAAAAGGACCGCCTTCACAGACCGCCTAGACAACAACACACACAACAGCAAAGAGCTCTTCAGCATTGTGAAGGAACTCTCCAACCCCAGCTCCAACACCAACGGCATCCCACCGTCACAAGACCTTTGCGACTTGCTGGCCACCTTCTTCCATCGCAGGATCACAGACATCCACAACACCTTCAATGCTGTTACCACCCCAGCAACGGCCCACACCCCTGCTCCCACGACCACCACCCGCACCAACCGTCTGCGCGCCTGGACCAACATCAACAACACCATCAAGATCATGAACACCATCCACTCCGGTTCCCCGGAAAACTCCTGCCCACACCACATCTACAACAAAGCCAGCAGCACCATCGCAACCCATCTCCTGAAAACCATCAACATCTCCTTTGAGACAGAGACCTTCCAGGAGAGCTGGGAGCACACAGAGATCAACGCCTTACTAAAGAAACCCAAGGCGGACCCCAAGGACCTCACGAACTTCCGACCCATCTCCCTGCTCCCGTTCCTGGCAAAGGTCATTGAAAAGGCCGTCAACAAACAACTGACCCACTTCCTCAAAAGAGAACAACATCCTGGACCCATCCCAGTAAAGGTTCCGCAGCAACCACAGCACCGAAACTGCCTTCATCGCCGCCACCGACGACATCATGAACATGCTCGACAACGGAGAAACCGCGGCCCTTATCCTCCTGGACCTGTCAGCCGCTTTCGACACAGTCTGCCACCGCACACTAAGAGCACGCCTCAATGACGCCGGAATCCAATCGAGGGCCCTGGACTGGACCACCTCCTTCCTCTCAGGAAGAACCCAGAGCATCCGCCTCCCTCCCTTCCACTCCAAAGCCAACGAGATCATCTGCGACCCCAAGGCTCATCTCTCTGCCCAACGTTGTTCAACGTCTACATGGCACCACTTGCCCATATCGCCCGACAGCACGACCTAAACATCATCTCCTACACCGACGACACCCAGCTGATCCTCTCGCTCCCCAAGGACCCCCACACTGCCAACCAACTTCCAGGAAGGAATGAAGGCCATCGCGGACTGGATGAGGAACAGCCGACATAAGCGGAACTCGGACAAGACGGAGGTCCTCATCCTCGGCTCCACCCCCTTGGCCTGGGATAACTCCTGGTGGCCAACAGCACTAGGAGCACCCCCTACACCCACCAACCAAGCAGGAAACCTAGGGGTCATCCTCGACTCCACACTCTCCATGACAAAGCAGCTCAACCCTGTCTCCTCCTCCTGCTTCAACACACTCTGCATGCTGTTCTTTTATGCAGAATGTGAATCTAGAAGTCTCACATATAACACACTACTATATTGGTAAAGCCTGCATTGCTGTTTACTGTTTGTCACATGTGATCTAGGATGTGCACTCTGCCAGTGGCTCCTGATACTTCTTAGAGCCACGAATACCCAGGCCGAAAGGAAGCACAATAATGTGCACGCACACACACTAGGGGCATTGTGTAACACATATTTGGTTTTTGATGGAACGCTTGAGATGCATGGCAATCACACGTGGAATGCTAATGTACATACCATGAATATTGATCAAGATGATCTTTGCATGTTGTGTGTAGTATAAGATATGTGTGTATACAGAAAAACACTTTTCAAAAAAGCTTTCTAAGCAGAAGAGGTGTCTCCCATCAAACGCTGTAGAGAGAATGAGTAAAATGGGTAGGGTCGTCCAACTGTTACAATGGGAAATGTTATGAAGCAATCAAATGCTGTTTTTTTTAGGTCACATGCCAATCGCACACCGAGCGCGCAAGGAGGCCACACCCTATGTGATTTTGACAAAATATATTTATCATAATATAAATTTATTACAGTTAGAAATATATAAATGTTTAAAATATTTTAGATTCTCACTTGCTCTCATATACTGTCTAAAGTTATTTAGATGTACTTTTGAGACAAAGAAACCCGAGGGAATGGCGTACCCGGTGCAACACTATACGTCTGTCACGTAACACAGGGCCTGGCAGCGTGTACTCGTCGCATAGGCAACGCACAGTGGGCGCGACCCCATACGTACATGATGTAATGCGTGGCTTGGTACTGTGTACCCATCGGATAACAAAGTAGCAGCTGGGGTGACTTCATGCGTATATGATGTTACACGTGACACGGTGCCATGAACTCGTTGGATACGAAATGCGCATCATTTACGAGTTTAGCATTATGGTGGATAGGATATGCGTGGTGATGGAGCTTGGTGCACTACTGGTATGGGAGTGCAGTTTTCTCCCCCCCCCCAAAAAAAAATATACATAGTTTTTTGGGGAACATATAAAACATTACATCATTTTTAAAGTTAAAATAAAGAAGTATAATAGAGTTCCAAAATATTAAAAAAAATATTTGAAAAAATATAGGTTTTAGAAACATTAAAATATTAAATTAACATTTAATAAACCTTAGAAATTCACTGAAACAACCATAGATTTCTGGCATGTTATAGTTAGGAATTAGCATTAAAAAATCATTTGTTTCAGGGACCTTATAGTTAGTTGAACTTTTGACTCATAGAAAACCAGAGAAATTCGCCTGTTATAGTCAGTTGCACTAACTATAACTTGCGCGCCCCAATGCACTACTGATGATGTCACATATTACATTACTCATGACATGGTCAGTAACATCACTGATGACATCGCTGATGACATCTCAAATGTCATCACTCATGACCTCACTCATGACATCATCCACGTGAAAATCTGATGCACATACTGATGATCTAATAAAAACTTTGATACACCCATTCTAAAATGCTGACTACTATTTTTTAAACCATACACAGAAGAATGCCTTATATTACATAGCACTCACTATTTCTTAGTTCTACACACACATCCAGTCACTTATACATGTAGTTACTCATCAATACAGGACTATATTATGCACTCATACATCTATATTTGCAGTCACACTGTGCCACTCATCCATAGAGTTACTCACACACGTAGTCAGTAATGCAAATAATCAATCACATTCCCATTTAATCATATATACAGTTATATACACCAACTTCGTTATTTTTAGACATACCACATCACTTATTTATACAGATACTTACACATATTTACTGTGTTATACAATCACGGATAGAAGCAGACACTTATTTATACACCCACTCTTCAAATAACTTAGTGAAGTATTTTCCAATAAATCCAAGATTGAATATGGTTCATAAAATGAAGTTTAATCCAGGAATAAAAGATCCCATCCACATACAATGCCAGCAGACATCAACTGACTGAAATTAGAACATTCCCATGTCAACATAAGGTGACATAGCTAATGACGTCCTTAAGATTCTATTAAATCTGCAGTGTTAAATATTACACATCCTCTTCCCTCCAAAACAAACAAAAAAAAAATAAGTTATGCAACATACACAAAATTATTAAGATACACAAACTATACAAAATCAGTAAGATTAGTAGGCCTTCTAGACACACGTGTAGAAGACCTAATATTTCCAGAAACAATTGCTTTACTATTTTCCAAATCCTTTTCCTTGGAATCAAAATTCTCTCCTCCTTGCAATTTCCTTCTAACAATGACAACTCTATTTAAGTTCCAAATGCGATGATCTTGAGTTTGCACTGCATTTTTTAAAATTTTGATTACTTTGATAGGCTTCATGAACTTTGTTTCTGAACAACCCACCATGCCAGGTCGTCTGACCATGACCATATCGCCAACACAGACAACAGTTTTTTTGACACTTTTTTTAACATCAAAATATGCTTTTCTACGCTCAGCTTTATCCTTCTCATTTTTAACAATTTCATCATTGTTGCACACACATTCTTTTCCCTTCAACACTTCATACTTATTAACCCAAAAAGGTTCAACATGCGTGTTAGGAATTCTCCCACCAAACAACAAAAATGGAGTCTTTCCAGTTGTAGCATGAGGAGTATATCGGTATTCTTCTATTTTTGCCAAAACACATTTTTTCCAATCAGATGACAAGTCTTTAGCTAAACAAATAGTGTCCTTGATCACTTTATTAAATCTCTTGACCATACCATTGGCCTCAGGGTGGTAAAGAGAACAGGTCTTATGTGTAATACCCTTAGAAGATAAATAATGTTCCATTTCCTTGTAAACAAATTAAACACCATTATCTGATAAAATGGTTGCAGGAAGACCCTCTCTACAAAATAACTCACCCAAACATTGGATAATCTTACTCGAATCAATTCCTGACAAAAGAAAATACCTCTGGCCATCTTGAGTACATGTCAATGACCACCAGTATAAAAACCTGAGAATCTCTATGTTGTATAGGACCCACTAAATCCAGAGCTATGTCCTGCCAAGGACCATTAGGTCTTCTTCTTAAAAACATAGGTTGCGTGTGCGTACTATAAGACTTGTCGCTAACATTACAGTGTATACAATCTCTAATTACCCTTTCAACCATTTTATCCATGCCCGGCCACCAATATGACATGCGAAGCCTCTCCTTACTTTTGGATAAACCTGAATGAGCAACATGAACCAAATCTATCAAATCTTTCCTGAGACTAGATGGAGGAATCAACCTTGTCCCACGAAACAATAAATCATTATCAACAGATAATTCACTGCGTACCGTCCAAAAAGGCTTAGTCAAAGCAGAACCTTCTTTGCAATTGACCCAACCATTTTTCATCAAAGACATAACCTCACATAAAGTATCATCCTTTCCCAATTCTTCAGACCATTTCTTCTCAGATAGAAATTCATAATCCACAGCACAAACCAATTCATCATCTAACTCCAAATGATCATCTTCCAAATCACTATTAGAAACTAAACGTGAGAGAACATCCGCTATACCATTATCAACACCCGGAATGTATTGAATACCAAAGCTATATTCTTGTAGGCCAATAACCCACTTTGATATCCTCCCAGATACCAGATCCAAACCTTTCTTACTAAAAATTTCCACTAAGGGTTTATGATCAATATGGACATCAAAGACCAGACCCCAAAGAAATTTCTTTAGCTTTCTCACTGCCCAAAACACTGCCAAAGCTTCCCTCTCTACGACGGAATAACGAGTTTCAGCATCTCTCAAACTTCTAGACAGAAACATTATGGTTTGCATGCCTTCTGGACCATTTTGCTTTAATACAGCACCTAACCCTTTCTCACTTGCATCAGTGACTAGAATAGACTTGATCTTGGGATTGAAGCTTTTTAACGCAGGAGCACTGTTTAACCTTTGTTTAATTTCAACAAACTCATTCTCACATTGATCGAACAACTGAAATTCCACACATTTCCTCAACAAACACCTCATGTTTACTGTTAATTCGGCAAAGCCTTTGACAAATTTTGCATAATATTCTATCATGCCTAAAAGTTTCATGAGTTCAGTTTTATTTTCCGGTGCCACCATTTTGTTTATGGTGTCCACCACTTCGGATTTTGGTTTCACACCATCACCTGAAATGTTATGTCCTAAGTAATTTATAGAATCAGTTCTGAATCTACATTTGCTTGCTTTTACAGTGAGATTGTGTTTGCTGAATCTTCCCAATACCATATTTAATGTTATACCATGATCAGACACATTATCTGCAAAGATTAACACATCATCTTGATATATACAAACACCAGGAACGTCTTTTCAGACTTTTTCCATTACCCGCTGAAACACAGAAGAAGCAGATACCACCCCAAATGGCATCCTCTTGAATCTATACGTGCCAAAAGGTGTAATAAAGGACGTCAGAATTCTGCAAGACTCCTCTAATTCGATCTGGTGATAGGCAGAGGTAAGATCTATTGTACTAAAGAATTTGGCATTCCCTAACAATACCAACAACTCTGCAATATTAGGTAAAGGATATCTGTCAACAATTACACATTTATTCAGTTGCCTGAGATCAATGCATAAGCGCAAATCGCCATTAGGTTTTCGCGCTGCGACGACCGGAGCCATCTATTCACAACCCTCTATGTCTTCAATTATGCCATTTTCAATGAGTTTTCCAATTTCTTTTTTCATATCTTCTTTTACTGCTAAAGGTACACCCCGGACCTTACAACTCACAGGAATAGAATCATTCTTTACCCGTATCTTATGTTGATAACCTTTAAGACAACCTAGAGTTTCCTTAAAAACATTAGGAAATTTCTCTTTTAATTCACATGCAAATTTGTCTTCCATTGACTTCCCTTCAATTAATTTCTTCTCTTCAATTAATTTTTCTTCTTCATTTACAACATTAAGAATTTTGTCTCTCAATTGTATGCAAGGAGTGGCATTAGGATCTAAATATACACCCAAATCACCTTGATGTATCCAGCTGATAATGCTGTCTCCCTTCTTCGAGACATACACTTTGCCAGACACAAACCTAGACTTGTACTCTATAAGACCTATAAAATAACCATGTAGTTTTATAGGTTTCTTATCATATCCTAATGGAATGATGTCAGGTTTTAGAAGAGATACCTTACCTTTCAATTTCCTAGTGAAAAATTCATCAGAAATGATAGTAATTTTGGCACCAAAATCAAACAATACTTTGTTTTTTTCGCCCTCAACTAATATTTCATCAATGGGATCATGTCTTTTACGCGGGATTACCCAACCATCCCCAATAGCTTGAACCACTTCAATATCACAATCAGATCCTGAAGAAGTTCTCTCAAAAATTTCTACCTCTTTTACCTTAGATCTAATTTTTGTTTTACACAAAGAGGTGACATGACCTTTCAACTTACATTTAGAACAGGTTTGTTTGAGAGCAGGACATTTTTTGTCATTAGCAAGATGACCTGGTTTGCCACATCTGAAACATTTAAGTTCGGATCCAGACTTTTTAGACTCTGGCCTAGTGGCATCCTTAACATATTTATCATTTTTAGTCTTTACCATCTGGACCTGATTCTCTTTTTCAGCACTTTTTTTGATTATAGTCACACATTTAAGAGAATGTTCTATACGCTTAGCAATAGATAATACCTCATCAAGTGAAGGCTCATCTTTTAGCCATAACTCATCTCGAACTTTTTCTATTCCACAACCAAACATAAATTGATCACGAATACGTTCATCAATCAAAGCTCCAAATTTGCATGAAGATGCAAGCTTCCTTAAACGAGTTACATAAGATTCAATAGTTTCTTCATCATTTTGCATACATTTTGTGAACTGGTACCTTTCAAGAATAGTACTAACTTTGGGTAAAAAGTGTATTAAATATTACACTTAGTCTCACGTATAATCATTTATATACTCCAACACTCACATATAGTGGCTCAAAATGTATGTAGTTAGTTGCAGATATACCACTGAGACATGTATTCACTCACCAACACATCCATTGACACACTAACATCCATACAGCCCTTCCCAGAAGCACTTTTCAATCCATACAACCACTGAATCACCCACTCAGACATCTGTGCACAGACTCATACACCCACCCATCCCACAGACACTCAGGGACCCATACAGATACTCAGACAACAAATCAATAACCCATATAGACACTCATGTAGCTACTCAGCAACCCATGCAGTTGCTTACACACCAATGCAGAGACTAATACAGACTTTCACACAGTTTAGTCACTAACCCATGAATTCAGTAAGACATGTTCAATCACTCACTTATACAGTCAGTCACGCACTTACATAATAATTCCTTTAGGCACTTGTGTATGCATTTATTCTTCAATACACCTTGGCATATATATATGAAACATATTTAAACTTTACAGAAACACACATTCACTGGATGATGTCACGCGTGATGTCATCAGTGATGTCATTTGAGATGTCATCAGTGATGTCATCAGTGATGTCACAGACCGTGTCATCAGCAGTACATTGCGGGTGCACAAGTTATAGTTAGCTCAACTAACTATAACAGGCGAATTTCTCTAGTTTTATATGAGTCAAATGTTCAATTAACTATAACGTTCCTGAAACCTATGGAAAGGGGCGACCAATCGGTCCCCCCGAACGTATGGCAGAGTACCACGATCCCCCCGGGAAGCCATCTTGGGCGGGAGGCGAGTCTCGGCTGGTATGCCCGAAGCGGCGTAGCCGGGGCGCGCCTTTCCCCGCCCTAGAGTGGGTTGGCCTAGACACTGACGCGGCTGGCCACGCCCTTGGGGCAGGCAGGGGCGGGTTTACGCCCGCCCTGAAGACGGATAAAAGGAGGAACAAGACCAGAAAGCATCCTCTTGTTCCTGTGCTCTGAAGCTGCACCTCCTCGCTGCACGTGAGCTCGAGACGGAACGAAGAGCCGATTTTGAGCGTTGTAATCGTTCTTGTTTGTTTTCCAGATACTCTGTTGGAGAATGCCGAAGAAGGCGGGAAAGCGAATGACTACCGACCAGATGCTGCGTGTTCTCATGAAAGAGGTGACCGACCTAAAGAGGCGAATGGATAAAGACGAGGAAGGGGGGCCGAAACGTCCTTTGGTGGGAGCAGCCCCGGGAGGAAAAGGCAAGAGGCCCAGGAGGGGAGCAGCTGGGGGAGATATCCCGGGTCCCAGTGTCCCGCTCGAGGCACCCACTCCCGTGCCGGGGGAAGGGAATCCGATTCCCGTTGTGGTCACCCCCGTGTCCGGGGAAGATATGCCGCCCGAGCTGGCAGCACAATTAGCAGCGTGGTTGGGTAAAGGTAGCGAGGGCGCCACGTCTGTCGACGCGCAGGTGTTGATGAAGCAACTGCGTGAAACACGGGAAGCAGCGAGGGTATCCACGCCGGCTGCGGCCGTGGAGAAGCCACAGGGGACGGTTTCAGTCACAGACACAGCGTCCGGTTCAGGTAAGCGGCCATTGCCGATTGCGAGGGAGGAGTCGGCACCCTCTCGAAGGGAGAAGTTGGGTCAGCATGTCCCTTTAGCTATTAAAGAAAAGATATGGGCAGGGGAGTATGTAAACATCTTCTCGTTGCTTACTGGTCATTATGAGATGGAGCATGTTAAAGGTCAGAAGGACCTCATGCATCCGAGTGTTTGGCGCGCAAAGATGGCCGCCTTTAAGGTAAATGAAAACATTGGCAATTGGGGCAAGGCGTGGGGGGTTTTCACATCGATCTTGGGAGAACGAAGGCCCGAATTGCTACCCGAATTGCCGATTTATCAGTCACGGATCATGGGGTACTCTGTATCACACGAGGGTAATCATTGGTTCTGCTATGATAATATTTTCAGAAAAGCAAAAGAACATGATAAAAACTTAACTTGGGATTGTTATGATTCTGTGTCCTGGTCCAAAATGAAGGATACTGGTATGTTGAAATTGCCATTGGTAGGGAGTAACGTGGGCGAATCCTCCCGTCAGTATGCGGGGACGCCCTTTCGATCAGGTACGGGTACCGACAATCACTCGAGGCCTACCGGTAATGCAGGTAAAAAGGGGGTTTGTTGGAACTTTAACAGGGGTAAATGTACTAGGCCCCAGGGGTCGTGCAAATTTAGACACGAATGTAGTGGGTGTGGGCAATCATCCCATCCTGAGTCCACGTGCAGAGCCAAAACGGGTGATAACGGGGGTAGAGGAGGTGCCAAACAGGTCTAACATAGTCCGAGGGGCGCCTTTACCTACCCCGATTGATACCTTGGCAATGATTCCCTGGCTCAGTGAATACCCGGATCGTGCTTCCGCTGGGGTGGTGCGGAACGGGTTTTCATATGGTTTCCGCATCCCAGTGGGGGACTTTCAGGGTGTGGAAAAATGCAAAAATCAGATATCGGTCTTGCAGCATACGACCGTGGTACAGGCAAAGATCCGGAAGGAGGTTACTCGAGGTCGAGTCGCCGGTCCGTTTAGTGTACCCCCGGTTGCTAACTTTGTTTGTTCGCCTTTAGGAGTGGTCCCCAAGAAGGACCCGGGTGAGTTTCGGCTGATACATAATTTGTCAGCCCCACGTGGTCTGTCTGTAAACGAAGCGATAGACCCGGAAATGTGTTCGGTGCGGTACGCATCCTTCGATGAGGCCGTAGCCATTTTGAATCGCCTGGGGCCCGGTGCGCTGATGGCAAAATCTGATATCGAGTCAGCGTTCCGGTTGCTCCCGGTACATCCAGACGATCAGCGTCTCCTGGGATTCATGTTTCAGGGTCAGTATTACATGGATAGGTGTATGCCGATGGGATGCTCTATATCTTGTGCCTATTTCGAGAAATTCAGTAGTTTCCTACAATGGGTCTTCACTAAGAAGACGGGTTTCCAACATGTGATGCATTATCTCGATGATTTTTTGTTCCTGGGGGCAGCCGGGGATCCGGAATGTGGGCAAGCTTTGGCTGCATTTTGTGTTTTAATGAATCAGTTTGGCGTGCCATTGGCACCAGGTAAGACGGCGGGTCCTTCGACTTGCCTCGAGTTTCTGGGGATCGAGTTAGACTCCGGAGAAGGTTGTTTCCGTTTGCCAGGTGATAAAGTGTTAAAGTTCAGGGCATCCCTGCAAATGTGTATGAGTGAATCTAAGGTTAAGCTGCATCAATTACAGCAGTTAGTGGGACAGTTGAATTTCGTCCTAAGAGTTATACCAATGGCCCGCCCTTTTTCCCGTTCGATCGCTCAAGCCATGGTCGGACTGAAGGAGGGCCATCATCGCACAAGGCTCTCGGCAGAGGTCCGCCAGGACATGCGTATTTGGTTGGCATTTCTGGCGGATTTCAATGGTCGAGTCGTCTGGAACAAACCGGCCGTGTCCTCTGAGGAGCTGGGGCTATGGACAGATTCGGCAGGGAGCATGGGTTTTGGTGCCATTTTCGGCACTCGATGGTCTGCACAAAAATGGCCGGCATGGTGGCATAACAGTGGACTGACAAGTAACATTGCTTTCCTGGAACTTTTCCCCATTTTGGTGGCCCTGAGAACGTGGCCCGAAGGGTTCAGAGATCACTCTGTGGTATTTTGGTCTGACAATATGACCGTGGTTGAGTGTATCAATAGCCAGGCAGCACGATGCAAATGGATTTTGAGACTGCTCAAGGAAATCGTATTACTGTGTATGCAATTGAATGTGCTATTCAAAGCAAGACATGTCCCCGGGGTAATGAACCAGGCGGCTGATGCCCTTTCTCGTTTTCGTATGCAGGCCTTCTGGGGTTTTCTTCCCACAGCGGACCCGGAGCCAGCACCCTTTCCCGAAGCTCTCTGGTCTCTCGGTGCCCCGAACTTCGTAACCTCGTGGGAGAGAGTTTAGCAGCCAGGACGAGCAAGGCATATGAAGGGGCGTTCCAGTCCTATTTAGCCTTTTTGGGGACTGCTAGAGAGGAGCTTTGGGGCCAGGAGGAATGGGTAGTGAACTTTCTGATGTCGTTACATCTGGCAGGGAAATCGGTGGCCTTGGCCCAGAGGCATCGGGCTGCCATTTCCTTTGTTGCTAGGGCTCATGGGATCCAGGACCCGACAGCGTCTTTCGTTGTGCAAAGAGCGCTCCGTGGGTGGCAACGCCTTGAGGGTCGCAGAGTAGATGCGAGGCGCCCGATAGGTTTGGATAGGTTGGCCCAGTTATTATCCAGACTCCCTACAACATGTTCATCTCAGTTTGAGACAGTGTTATTCCGAGCCGCTTTTACGCTGGCATTTCATGGGGCTATGCGGGTAAGCGAATTAGTGGCGAGGAACAAGCAGGATGTGACGGGAGGACTGTGCGCAGAACACGTTCAGATCAGAGGGGAGACAATGACTGTCTCGTTTGTGAGGTCCAAGACCGATCAGAGTGGGATGGGTGACTGCATAATTATACGCAGGATTCCCGGGTCGTCCATGTGCCCAGTGAAGTGTGTAGAGGATTATTTAACAAGAAGGGTGGCATCATGGGGGGGGACCTTGTTGAGACACGCGGACGCCACCCCACTGACAAGGTTTCAGTTTCAGCGGGTGCTTGCGATGTCGATTACAGCTGCGGGCTTGAACCCGGGCGAGTTTGGGACCCATTCCTTTCGGATAGGGGCTGCTACAGAGGCTACAGCCAGGGGTCTGAATGTGGAACAAGTTAAACGTGTGGGGCGTTGGTCCTCCAATTGTTATAAAAGGTATGTGCGTTTGCACATGTTGTGAAGCTGTAATGATGTACTCACGCTTCTTGTTTTGTTTGGTTTTCAGTTACGCAAGACTACGAGGCGGGGCGGACTATGCAGTCGACCCAACACCGGGCCAGCGGTCAGACATCACCGGCTGTGAAAAAGGAGGTGTGGGTCGTGGGCCACTCATACGTGAGGCGTGCCGCGGACGTATTCAAGGCAGGTGACATGGTGCACGTGGCTGGGGAATACGGGTACAGTGTGTCCTTCTACGGAAAGGGCGGTCTCTGTATTGACCAGTTTCAATCATTTTTCGAGGGTTTGCTAGGGCGGACGAGGTCACCGCCGTCTGTAGTCATAGTACATCTTGGGGGCAATGATTTGGTCACCATTGGTAGACGACTTCTCCTGGAGGCGATGCTTTCCACTGTAAGTTGGTTAGCGAGGAGAGTTCCAGGGTGCACAATTGCATGGTCCCATATGATCCCACGAAAAGTGTGGCGGGGGGCCTTTTCTGTTTCTGCTGTAAATCATTCTGTGAGAAAAATTAATAACAAAGTGAGTGGGTTGTTCCGTTCCAATGCACTGCATTCTATTTCGCATGGGTGTATTAATGATGACAGTATGTACTTGGGGGATGGTGTTCATTTGTCTCGGGTGGGGAATGAGTTACTCATAGGAGACTTCATAGCTTGGCTGAAGACGTTAAAACATGACCTTTAGGTAGGAGTGTGGTGGGGGGTCCGGATAGCCGGTCACCTATCCGGACCTGTGGCGGTAAGGTCATGATCGGTGAGCACTAATTGGAAGATCCCTATGAGTGGGCGTCACCCATTACGGATGGGGGCGCTCGGGGGAGGTGGCCATTGGCCCCTCAACGGGGAGGCGGTCCCTTCTAAGGATGGGTCGCCGAAAGGAAAGGGAAGGCGGTCAAGGCCCCTTCATGGGTAGGAGGGGTTACAGCCCCCTCCTGGGGAATTTCCCGGGGCCAGGACGTCTGCGACGGCAGATGTGGTAAGTTGTGTGGGGTTTGGGGGGGGGTCTACGCTACCTTCTAGATACCTCACACGAGTCCTCGTACGACCTTTAAGTGGCGTCGAGTTTTATTGGGGCCCCCGTCAAGTCAAGGGAAATTGATAGTTGCACTTGAGGTATGCCTCCGTGCCGCCCCTCACAAGTGAGGGGGATATGTCTGGGTTAGGGATCTTGACACCGGTTACGACCTTGCCGTTGGCCCTTAAACGTTAGGATGTACAATTTCAAAAGTTAAGTAAATGTTGGTAGGATGTTAGTTCGGCTAGGAGAACCTTTGTATTAGAGGATATGTTAAGGTTAGCCAAACATCGCAATGTGGTAATGAAATTGTACATAATATGAAACTGTTGATTTAATGTTTTAATTTTGTTTCATATTTTAATAAATACGGCCGGGAGGGTCAATCCCTCCCGTCTTCCAAAAACTTCAGAACTGTTTCCGGTTTCCCATCCTTGGGGATTGTGTTGAGAGGGGGTGGCGGGTATCTCAGCCATATGGAAAGGGGCGACCAATCGGTCCCCCCGAACGTATGGCAGAGTACCACGATCCCCCCGGGAAGCCATCTTGGGCGGGAGGCGAGTCTCGGCTGGTATGCCCGAAGCGGCGTAGCCGGGGCGCGCCTTTCCCCGCCCTAGAGTGGGTTGGCCTAGACACTGACGCGGCTGGCCACGCCCTTGGGGCAGGCAGGGGCGGGTTTACGCCCGCCCTGAAGACGGATAAAAGGAGGAACAAGACCAGAAAGCATCCTCTTGTTCCTGTGCTCTGAAGCTGCACCTCCTCGCTGCACGTGAGCTCGAGACGGAACGAAGAGCCGATTTTGACCCACCCACCAGCCCCTGAAGACAGCGAGTGGTTTTAAATAAAGTTGGATGGATAATTCTGATTTTCGTTTACAGGTTGTGGTATTATCGTGAAGATTTTGAGTATGCAATAAATAATGATCGTTTTGTGTTATGTTTTGCAAATAAAGTAGTTCTGCTTTAGTGTTCATCAGTAAGCATGCTTTGAATAAAGTTGTTGTTGCTACTGTCTGTTATATTTAGTCTTTAGTTATTTAGTTATCATTGTCGTATTTATTTTGGTCGGGCGGTAAGGTCATGATCGGTGAGCACTAATTGGAAGATCCCTATGAGTGGGCGTCACCCATTACGGATGGGGGCGCTCGGGGGAGGTGGCCATTGGCCCCTCAACGGGGAGGCGGTCCCTTCTAAGGATGGGTCGCCGAAAGGAAAGGGAAGGCGGTCAAGGCCCCTTCATGGGTAGGAGGGGTTACAGCCCCCTCCTGGGGAATTTCCCGGGGCCAGGACGTCTGCGACGGCAGATGTGGTAAGTTGTGTGGGGTTTAGGGGGGGGTCTACGCTACCTTCTAGATACCTCACACACGTCCTCGTACGACCTTTAAGTGGCGTCGAGTTTTATTGGGGCCCCCGTCAAGTCAAGGGAAATTGATAGTTGCACTTGAGGTATGCCTCCGTGCCGCCCCTCACAAGTGAGGGGGATATGTCTGGGTTAGGGATCTTGACACCGGTTACGACCTTGCCGTTGGCCCTTAAACGTTAGGATGTACAATTTCAAAAGTTAAGTAAATGTTGGTAGGATGTTAGTTCGGCTAGGAGAACCTTTGTATTAGAGGATATGTTAAGGTTAGCCAAACATCGCAATGTGGTAATGAAATTGTACATAATATGAAACTGTTGATTTAATGTTTTAATTTTGTTTCATATTTTAATAAATACGGCCGGGAGGGTCACTCCCTCCCGTCTTCCAAAAACTTCAGAACTGTTTCCGGTTTCCCATCCTTGGGGATTGTGTTGAGAGGGGGTGGCGGGTATCTCAGCCATATGATTTTTGTAGTGAATTTCTAAGGTTTTTTAAATGCTAATTCCTAACTATAACATGCTTGAAACCTATAGTGTTTCATTGAATATATATATATATATATAGAGAGAGAGAGAGAGAGCTTGTTTGTTTAATACACCTGCTGCAGAGGATTGTGTATAACACACAGATCACTGTTTCACATAAATGCAGTGATAAGATAATGCCACTTTTCTTATTTCCCATGGACGATAAAAAATTGATTCCACTGTTTTTAAGAATAGCCGGAAGCACCTCGGTTTAAGGCGTTCATTATAAGATGTGTAAATCTATCAGAAGAGTCTTATCAATGACTATCTTTGGGTAAATTTAACCCTTGGATTAATGTCCCTGATGTAGAGGTCTGTTTATACTCAAAAACAACAAGAGAGATAGGGAGATAGGTCTGTTTATAACCTGCAGTTCACAGGTTTTAATCCAGTCGGGTATGGCAACTCTTAACTCCTTATTAATTTATGGTTATGTTGGTTCATATTAACAATTAATTTTAAAAGTAGTAAGACACAAATAACTTTGAGTTGTTTAATTTTAAGTGCACAGAGACTTTTTTACCTGTTTCCCCACGATGTATTTTGTCTATATGGATTCGATAGATAATGACTCTTGCGGATATTTGTGTACGTGAATCAGGTTACAGGATTCAATGCAGGAAGGGACAACCCAGTCTTTGATACTGCCTTCAATAGGTTGAATTAGTACCATTAAGCTGAGCAATGGTGGAGGAGGGAGGGAGAGGGAGAAAGAGAGAGTGAGTGTATGTGTGTGTGTATATATGCATGTATGTAAAGAAAAAGAGATGGGTGTGTGTTGTGTGGGCCACACTGACGACACCCAGCTCATCCTCTCCCTCACCAAGGACCCGCACACCGCCAAAACCAACCTCCACGAGGGAATGAAGGCCGTTGCCGACTGGATGAAGAACAGCCGTTGAATCTGAAATGGGACAAGACGGAGGTACTCATCCTCGGACCCACCCCCTCAGCCTCGGACGACTCCTGGTGGCCGACCACACTGGGAACAGCACCAAACCCCACCAACCATGCACGCAACCTAGGAGTCATCCTCGACTCCACCCTCTCCATGTCTAAACAGGTCAACGCCGTCTCCTCCTTCTGCTACGACACCCTCCACATGCTTCGCAGGATCTACGAGTGGATCCCGACGGAAACAAGAAGAGCGGTGACACAGGCCCTCATCAGCAGCAGACTGGACTAAGGCAACGCACTCTACGCAGGAATACCAGCCAAACACCTACGACGACTACAATGCATCCAAAACGCCTCCACCCGACTGATCGTAAACGTCCCTCGCCGCAGCCACATAACCCCCCACCTGAGAGACCTACACTGGCAAGTGGATCACTTTCAAACTCCTCACCCACGCGCACAAGGCACTCCACAATGCCAGACCAGCCTATCTGAACAGCAGACTCAGCTTCTACACCCCTACCCGCCAGCTCCGCTCCGCTAGTCTCGCTCTCGTCGCTGTCCCCCGCATCCAGCGTACAACCTCCGGCGGCAGATCCTTCTATTACCTCGCCGCCAAGACCTGGAACACCCTCCCTACCCACCTACGGCAGACCCAAGACCTACTCGCCTTCAGAAGACTCCTCAAGACCCGGCTCTTCGAGCACTAGCGGGCCCATTCACCCCTCCCCCCTCAGCACCTTGTGACCCTCACGGGTAAGTAGCGGGCTTTACAAGTACTCTGATTGATTGACTGATCGATTGTGTCTCTATGCATGTATGTGAGAAAAGAGAGAGAGTGTGTGTGTGGGTGCGCACGCGTGCGTGTATGTCTGTATGCATGTAAAGAAAAAAGAGAGAGATAAACTTCACCTCTCGTTTCTTGCAGGGTGCAGGAAGTTCGCACAATAGTGTCTGCTCAGGCTCTAAGGCGGGGACCCGCATTGTGATGTGAATGAATTATCGAAGAACTAAGCATATGAAAAGCATGGCACACTGGCACCGGGGACTGCACTGCATAGTCTATTCACAACAGTTTAGACACTCCAGGCCACTGGCCTAATGTTCTGACCGACTTTTCCAGCCCTCTTCTGAGGGAGGATGATTGGAAGTGACTCCAGTCTATTATCATTCAAGTGCAAGGAGTAGAACCATAGACAGGGCCTATTCATAGGGCACAGTAATGCACTTTTGTACCCTTTTCCTTAGATCAGGGCTTATAAACTTTTGTTAGGGGATAGATTCATTAGTATTAGTGATAATCCGTCCTTTTGTAAGAGTATTAGTATACCTTCTATGGAGTTATGCTTATTTCGGGCCTTGTAGGCCTCAAACGGGAGAGACTCCATCTTTCTTTCTGCCGGCAGCTTGAGATGCTTCTAGGTCAAGTGTAATGTTTTAGTTTCAAAGTATTGTTCGCTTGGAGAGAACCGGCTCAGGCTGGCCCTTATCGAAAGACTGTATTTTTCTCCACTCCGAAGACACAACATCAGGCCGGCCAGCTGGGAACGTGTCCTTGGTACGGGGAGGTACAAGAATTTGGTGGGCGGCAGGTTACTGGCCGTAACTTTCCATGAAAGGACAAGCTTCCATATTAGCGAATGCATGAGGCAGTCAGTTAGTCAGTCTGTAGGCGGCACCTAGCCGTTAGCATCAATGCCATGAATTATTTTCAGGCAGACAGTCGCCATTTTGAAGTCCGAGAAAGATCAAGAAGCTGACACTCTCTTAGAAAGATCGAAGTTATTTCAGTTGGAGCAGCTGGCGAGCTTTGACCTTTAAGATCAGAGCATTCCAAATGAAGCAGTTAGTCAGGAGAACGAATACCAGAGTGGCTGAAACTGATTTATAAGATCGAAGTCGAGAAGTGAAGACTGTCCGTGATTGAGAGGAGAGAGGAATAGCACAGAACAGCCAGAGAGAAAGCAGCTAATCAAAGGAAGGTTCCAGTGACTTGGAGGGAAGCAGAGAAGACAGAGCATAGCGGTGCAGACGTGTACCCGTGACTGCCGAAGTGTGACTTTAAGACGAGCCAAGGCACAGACGAGGAGGGAACCTAGATGACTGCTGAATCCAGACTTCACATTACTCAGGTGACGTCGACCTATTTTCCCATAAAGTGCACATTCTAACCTTTCACTTTTCTTTGCAGGATATATGTTATAGTGTAGTATTGTGTTTTTATGATCATTGTAATAAAGTACCCCAGTTCTTAGTGAACCAGCATGGATCACTGAAATAATATCTACTACCAAAATATCAAGTTCCCAAAATATCGATGACAAAATATCGAGGGACATAATATCGACTTTCTATCTTCACTAAGGTAAGTACAAAAATATCGACTTTAAAATATCGAGTGTTAAAAATATAGACTGTCAAAATATTGATTTTTTTATGTCTTTAAAATAAGTTACAACTATTATAATAATACATATATTTAATATAAACATTGTTAAAATTATTAAATAAATGTAACATTATTACATAATTAATGTAAATTTAAAAATTAATAATAATAATACATATATATATAAATACATGTTATTAATAAAACATATAGAATATATTTACCGTGGCATAGCAAAAGGTTTAAATTTAATGTAACCACTCCAGTGGGTGCTACATTACAGAGATCGTTGGATAGCGTAGGGGTAAAAATTACTATTCCCACTCCAGTGGGTGCTACAGTAGAGAAAGCGTACGCCTGTACGCCTGTACCCCAAAAACCCAAAACTGACCCTGAACCCTAAAAATATCCCTGTACCCCAAAAACCCAAAACTGACCCTGAACCCTAAAAATACTCCTTTACCAAAAAACCCAAAACTGACCCTGAACCCTAAAAATACTCCTTTACCCAAAAACTGAAAACTGACCCTGAACCCTAAAAATACCCCTTTACCCAAAAACTGAAAACTGACCCTAAACCCTAAAAATACCCCTTTACCCGAAAACTGAAAACTGACCCTGAACCCTAAAAATACCCCTTTACCCAAAAACTGAAAACTGACCCTGGACCCTAAAAATACCCCTTTACCCAAAAACTGAAAACTGACCCTGAACCCTAAAAATACCCCTTTACCCAAAAACTGAAAACTGACCCTGAACCCTATAAACACACAACCCGCTACAGAAAATAAATTAAAAAAAATTAATTATTTATCAATTATTTATTTTAAATTAATTACCAATTATATTTTAATTATTTACCAATTATTATTTAATTAACAATTAGATTACATTTACATAATTAATTAATTATAATTAAATTACTTCCCACCCTATTCCCCTATAAACACACAACCCGCTACCGAAAATAAATTACTAAAAATTAATTATTTACCAATTAATAATTTTTAATTACTTAACTATTATATTTTAATTATTTACCAATTATGATTTAATTAACAATTAGATTACATTTACATAATTAATTAATTATAATTAAATTACTTCCCACCCTATTCCCCTATAAACCCACAACCCGCTACAGATTTATATTACTCAAATATTATTAAATATTAATAACTTACCTTATTTTCGATATTTTTGTTGTCTATATTTTTTCTAGTCTATATTATGTCTAGTCTATATTTTTGATTCGATATTTTGGCTATTCTAGTCGATATTAGTCGATATTTTTGTTGTCTATATTTTGTCTAGTCTATATTTTGTCCAGTCTATATTTTTTACTCGATATTTTGTCCAATCGATATTTTAGACTCGATATTATGTCTGTTTACCAACCAGCATGTGCTTCGTATTCTTGTTCAATCAGGGTAACCTGTTATTCTAGTCAGACATTGTTTTCATGAACGGATGTAATTCCTGGTCAGGTAAGAAGTGACTGAGCAATGAGGGAGAGAGGGACCCCTTGATGTGAGAAATAGATTGCACATCCTCTAATTTGTTAAGCTGTTGTATAATTCATGATATTGTAGTATCATATCCCGAATAGCCAATGAGAGGTTCCTTCTAAAGGTATCCATAGGAAAGTGATCGTCGTTGGTAAGCGGCGTTAATGAGAACACCAGGTGGGAGACTGGTGTGTAGATCCGCCGGACTGTGGATCGGGCTGTGAGTAAGAGAACACCAGGGGGGAGACTGGTGCGTAGATCCGCCGGATTGTGGATCGGTCTGTGAGTAAGAGAACACCAGGGGGAGACTGGTGCGTAGGCACGCAGGATTGCGTCTTGCCGAGCGAGCACTGACTATGGTCAGTGTGTAATGGTAACTAATCAGAACTGCCCATGGGTAGACTAGTCTGGGCCTAAGTCGCCGTGAGACTAACTGGTATGAGTGGGATATTGTAGAAAACCTATGCATGTATATTGCTAATTCCCCATCCTTAGGTACAAAGCATATACATACCTACATCTGGAGTCACAAACTGTTTACGAAGCCTGTGTGCGCTATATTGTTTTTATCTTGTTGGTTTGCGCTCAGCTCGTACGTGGTTTATTTTGTATTGTTTGTTAATAATTGTACATATGTTTTTTGTGTGTCAAGATGTTTTCGCGTAAGTCGAAATCTACTTTCAAATTTCCTGTTGAAATTCCCGGCTGGGAATCAACGCCTTACGAGGCTTTGGCCCGTGAGTGGGCCGATTCTACTGGTTTGAGTGAGAATTGGACTTCTTGTTTGGAGCTGGCGGAGCCGGCTGATGTGGTTTCTTGCTTGCAGAAGGCGCCAGTAGTGAAGGGTGATGAGCTTCCTATTTTAGGACGCAGAGGTTGGATTGTTTTGACTGCATACAGGATTCTTCATGAGAAATTTGTGAAATTACAGCAACGATTTGTGGATATGGAAGAAAAGTTTGTTGAGGTGCAGAATGCACATACTCTTTTGCGATGTCAAAATAAATTGCTTGCCGACAAACTTGAGACTTATCAGACAATTGCTGAAAGGGCTGCTGTTCGCATTGCGAAATATAAGTATAAGGATCATCGCGGTTGTGTTTGTAAACGTAAAGTGCGTCTAGTCGTGGCGAAAGCCGGACTGGATTGGAACCCCGACGAGTGGGATGGTAACATCTGGGACTCCAATGATTCTGGCTTCTCGGCTGAGGAGTCTGACAGACGCAAGTCTTCTCGCTCCGGACGTGACTGTAAATCTACTTCTTATGACGAAGTTGATGATTCTGGCGACCGTGGTCGCTCTTCCCATTCTAATGATGTTTCTCGTCCTGATTGTTCCTCTAAATCTATGGATCAGGCTTCTTCGGATGCCCGTCCGGCGGTTTCTGCGCATCCGGTTTTTCGACGCAAATTACAACAGGCTCCTGGTAACCCAAATGGTGTTGCTTTGGATAGCTTGGAAGATTTTACTCAACAGGAGGTTAGTGATATTTTACAACGTTTTCGACAACGGCCTGGTGAAGCCTTACTTACTTGGATGGTGCGCCTTTATGAATTGGGCGCTGCAGGTATCATGTTAGATGCAGGAGATGCCTTGAAATTTTGCTCTTTGAGTTCCGATTCTACTGTACAAGATCATTTTCGAAATTTTAATGGTGCTGGCCTGATTAGTCTACTCCAGTTAGCGACTGATGGCTGTAACCATAAACACCCTACTGAATCTGACTGGCCTATCAATGACAAGCCGTGGTACACTTTGCGTGATGCGGCGCAGCAATTGAAAGAGGAGGTGATGAAAACTGCGATTTTTCTCAGTACTGCTGACAGGTTGTTGGATGGTTTATTGACATCTTCTGTGCGGAATCGCATTATCCGTTCTTCCCCTGTTGCTTATAAGCAGGTTATGATGACTTTGTTGATCAATCAAACTGGCAATGCTTTATCTATGGTGCTTGAATCTGTCCGTCAGCTTGGTGAGTTGGGTGACTGGTTTAAACCTGAGAGACAGTCCAGACCGGAGGGTCGTACTGCTGGGGATTATAAATTCTCTAGACGTGATATGTTTCTTGCGCTGTTGGATGATGGTGTGAAAAAGGAGGACATTGATGGTGAGCCTAATAATCGCTTATGGGACATGTTTCGTAAGCGTGGTTTGGATCGTAAGGAGGGTGCCCGTCGCGTACGAAAGGATGAGTGTGATCGTGGTTATTCTGATGACAGTGGTGACGACAGACGTCGTGTGGATTCTGATCGTCGTGGTGAACGGCGATATGACTGTGATGTGTCCCATCGTCGTGACAAAGAGAGAGGGCGAGAGGGGGAAAGAGAAAGGGGGAGAGATGATCGTGGCTATAACAGATATGGAGATGAAAGGGATCAGTCCCCTGAAGTGAGGAGAAGGGAGGATCGACACAGACTGTCCGATCGTAACTCACAGTACCATACAGACAACAGGAATCCATTTCGTAATGGAGATGGATATGAGCAGGATGTTTTAATATCCAAAAAGCATGAGAGCATTTATCCTGATTTGTCCTGGTTGACAGAACGCAGTAAGAATGACTAGGAAATAGGTCAAGCTCCAGTACGCAGGTGGGCTCACAAAGATAATAGACCCTATGTAGATATTGAAATTTTTTGGAAACATCGTAATATCCAAAGGCCCCGAGCATATGTAGATACGGGAGCGGAGGCCACTCTTATTCACGGAAAATCAAAGAAATTCAAAGGCCAATTTTTCACAATTACTGGTTTAGGTGGAAAGGAAACTCCCACAGTGCAAACTGCACTTGAAATGAGAATAGGCAGAATTCCCCGAAAAGAATATTCTGTATTAGTTGTACCACTTTTGGAGTATATAATTGGAATTGACATTCTAAAAGGTATGACTTTACATTTAGATGACGGCTGTTATCAATTTGGAACTAAACATTACATATCGTCCAGACCTGTACGGGTTGGTCGTTTGCCAATGCCCCCCATAAAAATCCCTCAGGCTACAAAAATTGTTTCTCAGAAGCAATATCGTATTCCAGGTGGCCATGAAGAGATTAGTGCCACTATTCAGGATTTGGTTGATGCAGGAGTTATAACTCCGGTTACTTCTGCTTGGAATAATCCCGTGTGGCCCGTGCGCAAAAGTGATAATTCTTGGCGCATGACTGTTGATTATCGCGAGCTGAACAAAAATACATCCCCTTTGACTGTTGCAGTACCGGATATTATTACTTTAATTGAAAGAATCCAAAAGCATCCAGGTACAAGGTATGCATCCATTGATATTGCTAATGCTTTCTTTTCAATTCCGATTGCCCCTGAATGTCAGGAACAATTCAGTTTTACATGGAATGGACGTCAAATGACGTTTAGAAGTCTTCCCCAAGGTTATGTACACAGTCCTACGATCTGTCACCGGCTGGTGGCGGAACATTTGTCTGAAGTAACTGTACACCCGCAAATTCAGGTATGTCATTATATTGACGACATTTTGATTCAAGGTGAAACACAAGATCAAGTTCAGACCCAATAGGATCAAATCCTTGAGTGTTTACGTGAAAAAGGTTGGGAAATTAATCTAGATAAGTTACAAGGTCCAGCCCAAAGTGTAACGTTTTTAGGCATTAATTGGCATGAAGGTCACAGAGAGGTGATCCCACAGGTTAAACAAAAAGTGTTAGATTTTGCTGTCCCAAGAAATCGGAAAGAAGCGCAAAGCTTCATTGGCTTGTTTGGCTTTTGGCGTCAGCATATTCCACATTTGAGACAGATATTGGCCCCTTTATATCGAGTTACTCGTAAAAAGAATGTGTTTGAATGGGGTGAACCACAGCAAAATGTGTTTGATTTGGCAAAGGAAGCGATTCAGTATGCTTTGGATCTGTGGCCTGTGTGCGAGGGTGATGTGGATTTGAATGTGTCCGTGCAAGGTCTTTATGCAAATTGGAGTTTGTGGCAAAAACAAGGCAGACAAAAAGTACCACTAGGCTTTTGGACCAAAAAGTTACCTGAGGCTGGTGAGCGTTATACACCTTTTGAGAAACAGTTGCTTGCGTGCTATTGGGCTCTGGTGGATAGCGAGCAATTGACTTTGGGTCATAATGTGACTCTGAGACCTGAAATTCCTATCATGCAGTGGGTTTTAAGTTCGCCGAAAACTCATCGAATTGGACATGCTCAAGAAGCGAGTGTGATTAAGTGGAAATGGTACATTCAAGACAGGGCACGTGTGGGTCCGAAAGGTGTAGCATCTTTACATGAGCAAGTGGCGCAGGTGCCATCGATTGAAGCTGGAAGTGATTGCTCCGTACCTGTAGTGCAGGAATCTCCTGTTACATGGGGTAAGCCATTTGATGATTTGTCCGCGGAGGACAGAAAACATGTGTGGTTTACGGATGGTTCAGCGAGGTTCATAGGAGAGAAACGGCATTGGAAGGCAGTGTCCTATAATCCGATCACACAGAAATTGTTGAGTACAACCGGTGAGGGTAAAAGTAGTCAATTTGCTGAATTATATGCAGTTTACCAAGTTTTGAAACAGGAATTACCTGGCACATGTCATATTTTTACTGATTCCTGGTCCACTGCTAATGGACTGGCAGTTTGGTTGCCAACTTGGCACTCTCATAATTGGGAAGTGCATTCAAAAGAACTGTGGGGAAAAGAATTATGGCAAGAAATTTGGGAACTGCTCCCACAGAGTACTGTGACAATCTTTCATGTGGATGCTCATACACCAATAGACTCCCTTGACAAATTCTTTCATAACCTTGCAGATGAGAAATCTAAAATTGCTGAGGCAGTGGTGGACATGCAGGATTCTGATTTGGCGGGATTGGCGAAATGGGCCCACCAGAAAGCAGGACATTTTGGAGAGAGAGCCACTAGCAGGTGGGCCGCCGATCGAGGAATTTGTATTCCTTTAAATTACATTAAAGATACCATTTTGCATTGTCCCATCTGTCAACATTCTAGACAACGAAAAGTACCACAAATTGTTAAAGGTCATTTACATCGAGGAAAATTGCCCGCTCAAATTTGGCAGATTGATTATATTGGTCCACTCCCTATGAGCAAAAATTGCCAATATGTTTGTACAATTGTTCATACCTACAGTGGCCTTTTAGTGGCCTTTCCTTGTAAACAAGCTACTCAAGTGAATACCATTAAAACGTTGGAATTGATTATATTGTATTATGGCGTTCCATTTCAAATTCAATCTGACAATGCATCCCACTTTCGTGGAAGATTGGTACAGGAATTCTGTGCGGAAAATAATATTGAATGGGTGTTTCATATTCCATATTATCCACAGGCATCAGGCCTTATTGAAAGAATGAATGGTTTGCTTAAAGAACAATTGCCAAAATTGACTGACAATAAATATAAGAATTGGAGAGATTATTTGTTTCAAGCATTGTTAATTTTGAACAAACGTCCCTTTTTAAATGCTGAATCTCCTTTAATGCGTTTGTTTCCCCCACATGTCGATGCAAAACCTAATACCATTGGCAATACTGTAATGTACTGGGAAATTTCCCCCGGAGCCCTGGCTCCATGCAGAGCGACCCCAGGTTCCGCAGGCTTGGACCTGCATGCCATGAATGACACTGTGATTAAGAGTAAAGATCGAGTCATCATTGAAACCGGTGTTGGTGTCTGTATACCAACAGGAAATTTTGGACTGATTGCCCCTAGATCGGGCTTGGCCTTAAAAGGCGTTCAAGTACTTGGAGGAGTAATTGACAGTGATTATCAGGGAGAGATTAAGGTTCTCCTGCTGAACAGCAGTGAGGTTGATTTATCGATTCAAAAGACTGACCGAGTTGCCCAATTGCTAATTATGCCTGTTTTCAGTGGTGAGATTCAGAAAGGCACTGCCCCAACGTTGCTAACTGTGCGAGGCCAGAAAGGCTTTGGCTCTACGGATAATCCTGGAGCGAGAATATGGGTGCAATCGCCTAAAAATCCCCCTGAACAAGCTGAAATCATTGCAACCGGTCATGACAATACCATTTTGGTTATGAGACCAGGGAAAGATAGCTGGGAAGCTGTCCCGGCTGACAAATGTTACTTACGAGAATGAATAATGCCTGTATTTGATTTTCTTTCAGATCATTCTCTGGACTGCTGCTGCAGGATGTGCCGGCGTTGGACTCCTTTTGGTCTGCTATGTCGGGAGAGGAGGGAACCCACAGACTTTGGTTGATTGGAGAACCCGAGTACCGCGTTCCTTTGCTGCGTGGGATTCATCATCGAACTTTTGGACCACTTTAGCTAAACGAGTTACCAATTCTCTGCATTTTTTTCTGACACCGATGCGTTCAGTGACTGATATTCTAGCGACCTGTTTGGTTGCTGTCCCCACCTCGCTGGAGACCCTAAAGCATATTTTTAATATATCAATTGCCCGACCCAATGTCATTCTAGACGATTTTGCAGCTCACGAGTACTGTCCCTTATGTACTATCCTTTCAGATTCAATGCCCCCGATTCATTCCCAAATCACTACCTATAATATTACACAGGGTGATCTGTGCTTTTTCCTTACTTGTGATCCCAATGCAATTACTGAATGTGTAAAGTTAAAGCTCAAAGGAGCAACCTCTTTTTCAGCTCATGAACGAACTCTGTGCTCCCGGAGACCTCCGAAATCATGTACTTCCTTTAAAAATAATATGACTTGTAAGAGTATAGTGGTTGCCCCTAGCCATTACCGTACAATGTTGTTACCTTCTGGTTGGTTATTTTCCTGTGGCAACACCTCTTGGCCCTATATTCCTGCAAATATTTCCTGAGGCCCGTGTGCCATCACTAGACTGAGTTTATTAATGTTTTCCTCACATCCTAATACCTATTCCCGTGTAGTTTGTGATGCCATGATGTTATATGAGGACTGTGATTCTTCCCTACATCTCTATTCCAAATCTGAATACCTTAGTTTAGCTATTTCAATTATTGGTGTCCCAGCATTGGCTGTCTATAGTGCCAAATCGATAGGGAAAATGGCCTGTTGGATGGTCAAATCAATTAATCATACTTCTACAATTTTATCTGATATGTTGTTAGATGCCCAGGGTGAACGCAGAGCTATTTTACAAAATCGTGCGGCCATTGATTACATTTAGCTAAAACATGGACATGATTGTTCTGATTTTGAAGGTTTTTGTTGTTTCAATCTTTCTGACCATTCTAAATCCATTCAAGCTCACATTGACAAACTTCATGACTTGACTGAAGAGGTTAGAAAACACATTGACCAGGGTTGGTTTGACTGGCTCTTCAATTGGTTACCTGAGTTACATTCCTTACGACAGATATTAGGGGGTATTGTGATTACTATTAGTATTTTATTGGCTATTTGTTGCTTTATTCAGAGCATTCCTTCCCTACTCCAATACTGTAGATTCGGCACGACAAATAGATCAGTTGGTTTTGTTTCCTATTAAACTTCCACAGATGTTAGTTCCGTATAACGAATGTTTAATAGACTGAAGTCAAGGGTGAAGTGTTCTGACCGACTTTTTCGGCCCTCTTCTGAGGGAGGATGATTGGAAGTGACTCCAGTCTATTATCATTCAAGTGCAAGGAGTAGAACCATAGACAGGGCCTATTCATAGGGCACAGTAATGCACTTTTGTACCCTTTTCCTTAGATCAGGGCTTATAAACTTATGTTAGGGGATAGATTCATTAGTATTAGTGATAATCCGTCCTTTTGTAAGAGTATTAGTATACCTTCTATGGAGTTATGCTTATTTCGGGCCTTGTAGGCCTCAAACGGGAGAGACTACATCTTTCTTTCTGCCCGGCAGCTTGAGATGCTTCTAGGTCAAGTGTAATGTTTTAGTTTCAAAGTGTTGTTCGCTTGGAGAGAACCGACTCAGGCTGGCCCTTATCGAAAGACTGTATTTTTCTCCACTCCGAAGACACAACATCAGGCCGGCCAGCTGGGAACGTGTCCTTGGTACGGGGAGGTACAAGAATTTGGTGGGCGGCAGGTTACTGGCCGTAACTCTCCATGAAAGGACAAGCTTCCATATTAGCGAATGCATGAGGCAGTGAGTTAGTCAGTCTGTAGGCGGCAGCTAGCCGTTAGCATCAATGCCATTAATTTTTTCCAGGCAGACAGTCGCCATTTTGAAGTCCGAGAAAGATCAAGAAGCTGACACTCTCTTAGAAAGATCGAAGTTATTTCAGTTGGAGCAGCTGGCGAGCTTTGACCTATAAGATCAGAGCATTCCAAATGAAGCAGTTAGTCAGGAGAACGAATACCAGAGTGGCTGAAACTGATTTATAAGATCGAAGTCGAGAAGTGAAGACTGTCCGTGATTGAGAGGAGAGAGGAGTAGCACAGAACAGCCAGAGAGAAAGCAGCTAATGAAAGGAAGGTTCCAGTGACTTGGAGGGAAGCAGAGAAGACAGAGCATAGCGGTGCAGACGTGTACCCGTGACTGCCGAAGTGTGACTTTAAGACGAGCCAAGGCACAGACGAGGAGGGAACCTAGATGACTGCTGAATCCAGACTTCACATTACTCAGGTGACGTCGACCTATTTTCCCTTAGTGTGCACATTCTAACCTTTCACTTTTCTTTGCAGGATATATGTTATAGTGTAGTATTGTGTTTTTATGATCATTGTAATAAAGTACCCCAGTTCTTAGTGAACCAGCATGTGCCTCGTATTCTTGTTCAATCAGGGTAACCTGTTCTTCTAGTCAGACATTGTTTTCATGAACGGATGTAATTCCCGGTCAGGTAAGAAGTGACTGAGCAATGAGGGAGAGAGGGACCCCTTGATGTGAGGAATAGATTGCACATCCTCTAATTTGGTAAGCTGCTGTATAATTCATAATATTGTAGTATCATATCCCGAATAGCCAATGAGAGGTTCCTTCTAAAGGTATCCATAGGAAAGTGATCGTCGTTGGTAAGCGGCGTTAATGAGAACACCAGGTGGGAGACTGGTGTGTAGATCCGCCGGATTGTGGATCGGGCTGTGAGTAAGAGAACACCAGGGGGGAGACTGGTGCGTAGATCCGCCGGATTGTGGATCGGGCTGTGAGTAAGAGAACACCAGGGGGGAGACTGGTGCGTAGGCACGCAGGATTGCGTCTTGCCGAGCGAGCACTGACTATGGTCAGTGTGTAATGGTAACTAATCAGAACTGCCATAGGGTAGACTAGTCTGGGCCTAAGTCGCCGTGAGACTAACTGGTATGAGTGGGATATTGTAGAAAACCTATGCATGTATATTGCTAATTCCCCATCCTTAGGTACAAAGCATATACATACCTATTGTAAATACGTTCTAAGGAGGGAGGTGATTACGTTCCGGCTGGGTTGGAGGTGCTCTGAGGAGCTGATCCTATCTGGTCCGAGAATCCGGCCGTTACACCTAACAAACGAGTAACGGCGGGCAGCATTCAGAATTTTTCATATCGTTAGGCCTAGGCCTGTGGCCTGGAGTCACTAAATGTACTTTGCTAGAGAGAAGGCCAAAATGTTGTTAAACCTCCACAGGGATTATTATGTAAACGGAAAAGCTCACCCCACCCAGGCACTGGGACAGCTTTTGTTTCTGACTTTCTGTCCGTCTCGAATAAAGAGAGATATTTTATCATTGTAATGTAATGCTTAGCCTAGCTGTCTCTTCATACGGCTGCTGCCAACATTCTCTGCTCTTACCGTTATTCGAAAACGATTTCGCAAAGGCAGCACTATACACCATACCTACGATGCGTCTGCAAGAAATACCTGAGGGAATACAAGTGCAAATTTGTATTTTTCAAGTTTGATAACAGGTCGGACACCTTAGGTATCCTAGGCCATGCGGCGCTGGTTCATGCCGGAACGCTCTTAGAAAGAGTCTAAATTGTAGATAGACTGTGAACTTTGAAAGATGGAGGTTAGGGGATTTATTTTGCCAGGAAATGGAGAGTTCCAGGTGCCACTGCCAAGAAACGTGTCGCCGTCGACCAATGCAAACGTCAACTTGTAAGTTATTATTTCAACTCAAGAACAGACTTAATATCAGATGATCTGATTTAAACATTCAGATAGATGCTACTATGCACACGGCCACTGGGGCGGGGGTCCGAATGTTTAAATCAACTCCTTTGAACTGCCGCTTGCTCTGCCCGTGACAAAGGACACAGTAGTGTTTGAAACGCGTTGGGCTATGAAATGGCTGAGAGGGAGCTTGTACGCTTACCGAACTGTGTTTGCCTCAAATAAATGGTGTTAACCTTCTGTGATGTGGCGTTTCCTCAAAGGGCAACCTTCTACGTTGGATATATATATATATACATATATATATATATATATATATATATATATATATATATATATATATGTATATATATATCCAACGTAGAAGGTTGCCCTTTGAGGAAACGCCACATCACATTTTCTATCTATTTGTACACTCTTATACCTCCATTTCACAAATTTCGGATTTAACCTGTGACTGTTTTATAATAATGTGCTGTTTACATATCACCCCCGCAGCAATAGTCTGTTTTCACTGTCATCACCCACGTGACACGGGAGGTTACCACCAGGGGGTGGTAACATACAATTTGCATCGCATTTAAAAAAGGCTTGTGATTGCTTTATTTTTTCACTGCAGCGTGAACAAGGGCACTCGTGCTCGAAACGCGTCGCTGAACTGGCTTTGTGAATTAAAATAAACAAGAACTTCTGGCTGATTTGGTGGTCCGTATTTTCCTTTTGTGGATGGCGTGGAGGCTTTGACCGCGTACGCAGATCTGAAGAGAGGGAACTTGTGCTCTGATACGTTTCCGGAAGAGGATTTGCTTCCGTAATGGACCCCTTCGCCCACAGCTGACAACCGCTTTACAAATCACCTTGCTTGGATCTCTTTTGGGAATTACAGTGGCTGTCCCCGTGATTACAGCTACTTGATGGCGGGAAAAGCCTCGCTGATTCGGGTCGGAGGACGCGGAGCAGGGAGCAGCTTCTGCCACACACGAGCGGTGAGTGAATTGTACATTATGTCACGGCGGCGAAGTTAATCAGCAGCGGAAACATACTGTGGCGGATACCACATGAAATAAGTCATCTGCCAAACTTATAATTACACAAAGCCATTATGAATGATGACGAAATTGATAAGTTGCGGGAAGAAGCCGCATCGACTATTTTTAACGGGACTAAAAGCCGTTCAGACAAACCACAATCACAGAGTGATACTAACACTACGCAAAAGCGAAATTTGAAACAGTTGTTTAAAGATTTAGAAAAACTACGCTAGTCTGAATGCACCAAGTGGTGGGAGCACAAATCACTCAGCAAATATGAAGAAGTAGGCCGTGTCCCTCGGGGATTGCGCATCTCACTAGCGCCCAGCTTTGACAAACCTGACCCGGCCATGTTACTGGAATGGGGGTGAGAGCAACCTAGCGGCTTCGATGAACTTAGTATGCATCTTAATTAAATATGCCGCAAGCGACCGTCTTAAACTTTTAGATCAAATAAAAGTTTTAGAATTAGAAATCAACGCTCACCCAGACCAACAAGAAGTCAAAAAGCTTACTGACAACATGACTGAGCGTCTACGGAAGCAGGAAGAGAAAATAAAAGAACGCAAGGCCTCCAAATTTACACGGGATGCGGATGATTATAGCCAAGGCCGTATCTTCACATTTTCTAGGAAATATAACAACGCCAAACAACAGGCATATTCCAATAGAAACATCACGGAAAATTCCAGCAATAGTGCCTTACCTGCTCCCAACCAACAAACTAGCTCTGACAATGCTGCAACCTCTAGGCCTGACGACGACAGCAACAACTCTACACCCTTACAGAGTGATTATAGTAGTGATGCTTCATCCTCGTGCTCCTCCACGTCGGATTTAAACTTACAAGGACTTGCGAAATTAAACCTGCAGCAAGAAATGGATTTTGTAGTGGAGGAGAGGTTGCAGACCCTGAGATCATGGCAGCCAAATCCGCAAACAGACAAAAGCGGAACCAGCACCGGAAAGCAAGGAAGCGCAAGTGGAAACAACGCCGGAGGGCAGCAACAGAAAAAGAAAAAGAAACCTTGGGCGAAACGCAGATAGTGGACAATACCATCATAAATCTATCTAACATCACCTTGACTAAGGCAGAGGAACAATTACTTTCCCTTGGCTTAAACTTTTCACCCATACAGAGTTTCAATTACGCAATGACCAGGGTGGATTTATTTTGCTTTATAAGAAAACTGAAGTTGAAAAAACATTTTGCCTCTAAACCAACCAAGGCAATAGGCGAAGCGAATATCTCTGACTCTGTGAGTATTACAAATGAAATTGCCCTCTTAAGTGCAGCTGACACCCACACTTTTCTGGATGCCAATGATTTATTAGCTGACGCTGAACCAACAGAAATTGATCCTGATGTAGCCACACAAAATCGTTTGTGCAAAATATCCATTGAACAAACTGGAGCTGGCTTGAGTCCATTCCGCAGCAAGTCTAAATACATCCCCATGATGCCTAAGGATGCTGTGGATGTGTTCCATGATTGTGTAGTTAATGATGTGAAAAAACTGTACACAAAATCAAACAGCAAATTTTGCAAGAAAGAAATATACAGAAAAAGAGCGTTCGATGCATTAATGAAGAAGTTGAGTAACAATCATGAAATAGTCATCAAAAAATCGGACAAGGGGGGTAACTTGGTAATCTGGCCAAAAGCGGACTACATCATTGAGGCCAAGCGACAACTCGACGACTCTAATTGTTACATGAAAAGTTCACATAAAGACTATGAAAGTGCTAAGAATAAATTGCACAAAATGTTAGGCCAATGGAAGCGGGAGGGCCTCATCTCGTCTGAAGAATTCAAATTTATGTGCATCAACTTCCCTGTGTTACCCTCTTTGTATCTAATAGCAAAAATCCACAAAGCTGTTACACCCGTGCCTGGCAGGCCTATAGTATCTGCCATTGGAAGCGTAGGAGAAAAAGTAGGAGAATATATCGATTTCTTCCTCCAAGACTTTGTCAAAGAATTACCCAGTTTTGTAAGAGACACTAGTGACTTTATCAACAAAATTGAGAACATTATATGGGATCCTGATATGTGGCTTATTTCCCTTGATGTGGAAGCACTTTATACTAGTATAAACCATGAACAGGGACTCTTGGCAGTAAAACATTTTTTATCTAAGCGCTCCATCACATTCTACGAACACAATAAGGTCATTATCAGTCTGATGGAGTGGTGTCTCCATAATAATTTCTTTTTGTTTGGCAAAGAAATCTTTCGACAGCTCAGAGGTGTGGCAATGGGGCCCTGCTTCTCTCCCAGCTATACGTGTTTACACGTTGGCTGGTGGGAGGAGCAGGTCCTCATGACACGCCATAAAGCATGGATGGACAATCATGTTATTCGTTTTTTGCGTTATATTGATGATATTTTCATAGCCTGGCGTGGCACCAGGGCGGAGGCATTCGAATTCATTGATAACATCAATCAAAATGACCTCAATCTCAACTTCACTGCTCAGGTAGAAAAAGCGAGAATTCAATTTCTCGATGTGGAAGTGTATATAGAAAATAATAAAGTCAATACAACCTTACACAGGAAAAAGACAGCTGGAAATGCCACACTGCATGCCACCAGCATGCACCCACGACATACTATCACAGGTATCCCCTATGGTGAGATGTTAAAGCTCAAAAGAATATGCAGCTCCCCTTCTGATTATGAGCAATGCCTGAAAGATCTAACTATCCGCCTAAAAACCAGGGGGTACTCTGAGACCATATTGAAGAAGGCTTATAATAAATCCCTGTCCCGCACAAGAGAGAGCCTTTTTCCGGCAAGCATTTCTGACACTGAGAACCCTACCATTAGTGAGTCCCTAGATTCTGGTCCTTGCATGATCACTACCTTTAGTAGGGAGGAAAGGAAAATCAAGGCCATTCTTAACAAGAATTGGCCGATAGTTCTCAGCGATCATGTCCTCAATACTTTGTTACCCTCGGCTCCTCAGGTCACCTTTAGGAGAGCTAAAACTAAGGGCAACTATTTAGATACCGCTGCACCTGAATTAAAAGCGAAAGCAGCTTGGTTGCGACCATCTAGGGATTTCTTCAAATGCTCCAGCTGTCGGGCATGCAAATTTGGCATTTCCACTACACATTGCACGACTCCTTTTAGCCCTGTGGCTAAACCCATATTGGGCAATTACTCTTGCAAAACCGATCATGCTGTGTACGTTCTAGTATGTGCCTGTGGACTTAGGTACGTTGGTAGTACCAAACTCCAGGTACATATGCGAATATTACAGCACCTACGAGCCATACTCCATAATGACCCTGCTTATCCGGTCGCTAGGCATTTTAATCTAATCCATAAGAGAGATTTGTCTTGCCTCACTTATTTTGTGATCGGATCTGTACCCCTGTCAAGGAAAGGTGGCAACAGAGAACTTCTATTGAGAAAGTTGGAATCTAGATTCATTCTAGAACTCGATAGTCGCTGGCCAAATGGGCTCAACAACATCGAAGAGATGCACCATTTTCTAGAATGACTCTCCTCTTTCAATAGATACACACAGCTTTTTTATCGCTCTCTGTACATTATTGTGTTTGTTGTTATCGGATGCATGAGTATGCATATCTCAAGTTAGGCTCCCTATTTGAGATATCTGTGTTTATTTGCTCTCTATTTTCCATCTTTTAAGTTCTAATATCTGCAGAACTATACATTTGCACAAGTTAGGTTCCCTATGTGTGTAAATTTGTCAGTTGGTTTATCCTATCTCAGTCGTGTATTACTTCTCATAATATCTGACACTGTGTAAATTGAACATCTTTGACTCTGCACTTCACTAGCACTTTATTCATCTATTTTTGCACATTGGCGCCATTTTTCTATGAATTTAGTGTTAATTATGTGACTTGTCTACTCTTCTTGTAAATATATAGGATACAGTGTGTTTTTTTATATGTACCCGTTTTTAACATCTTTTGATACTGCATTTTTGATACCAACTTTTACCATTTATGACTTTGATTGCCATGATTTATTGTATTTATTGACCAATTTTATTCAGGGCTCTGAATTTTGGTATTTATTTACATACGGCATTTCAAGTCCGGTTATAATGCAGCTCATATTGCACTATGACACTTTTTTTCGTCGCAACCACCTTTTTTGCACTTTTTTCACTCATGCACTTTACTATTGCTATTTGCTGCTATTGGAACTTTGCTAAATTTTGCACATTACAGTCAGTGGTTTACATGTTTCTTAAAATCTCAGGTTGTAATTACTGAAACAGAAACATATATAGGCATACATTTTATTGTCAGTTATTTGTGATGTTATGGTAGTAAGGAGTCTAGCTGACCTTTATCATTTCATGTTATTAGAATTAGTGACCTTATAAGAGGTATCATGGATTTAACTAGTTATTTTCTATCTATTTGTACACTCTTATACCTCCATTTCACAAATTTCGGATTTAACCTGTGACTGTTTTATAATAATGTGCTGTTTACATATCACCGCCGCAGCAATAGTCTGTTTTCACTGTCATCACCCACGTGACACGGGAGGTTACCACCAGGGGGTGGTAACATACAATTTGCATCGCATTTAAAAAAGGCTTGTGATTGCTTTCTTTTTTCACTGCAGCGTGAACAAGGGCACTCGTGCTCGAAACGCGTTGCTGAACTGGCTTTGTGAATTAAAATAAACAAGAACTTCTGGCTAATTTGGTGGTCCGTATTTTCCTTTTGTGGATGGCGTGGAGGCTTTGACCGCGTACGCAGATCTGAAGAGAGGGAACTTGTGCTCTGATATATCTATACTACTATTATAAAGAGAGAACACAAACCTTTTGGCAAGGTAAACTCTGGAACCACAGCGCCAATCCACACACCCAATACATTGTTGTAATCCTCGGGGTGTGCACATGGACATAGGCTATAGAAAATTAAAAAAAAACGTAAATTTAAAAATATAACTTTAAAAAAAAGTAGTGCCCTGAAAGTAGCGTCAGCCGCGACGCAGCGCTGGCCGCGACGTAGCGCTGGCCGCAGCGTACTCGATGACTCGAAGGAGCGGCGGTGAAGTGAGGAGCGCGGGGAGGAGCGGCAGCTCAGGTGCGTCATGACGAGGAGGAGAGGCGGTGAAGTGAGGAGCGCAGGGAGGAGCGGTGGCTCAGGTAAGGCTCTGGGACACGGGAAATGGCGGGGCGGGAGGGAGCCAGTGCAGGAGGTTGGCCCTGAACAAATGCGGCTGAGGTAAGGCTCAGGCTCTGGGGGCAGCATTTCAGGCTTGCGTGCACTCCCGCCCCGGCCCCCGCCCGCCACGACATTGTCCGGGACACAGACAGTGTTGTGGCTGGCGGGGGCCGGGGCGGGAGTGCACGCAGGCCTGAAATGGTGCCCCAAGCCCCCTTCTGCCCCAGGCAACGCTGGGGCGGGCTGCTAGTATATATATATATATATATATATATATATATATATATATATATATATATATATATATAGCTT
>NW_028253797.1:0-71000 GCF_964263255.1 Lissotriton vulgaris
TTGTAGGGCCGCTGCACTGCACTGAATCAATTGCTTTGCCGTAGGGCTTTCGGTCAAATAACAGGAGGCGCTGGTGGTTGTAGCTGAAAATGGGGCCAATCCTGTGCCTGGACCTAGAGGCCTGTGGGGACAAAGACACAAGATGTTGTGATCTCCAAGGAGGGGAAACACCATTCACTCTCATCCACCTGTACTATTCTTTCCCCTCGTCTGCTGCAGGTGCGGTATTGATCCAGCTACTCAGTGGCAGAGATAGACAGTGACCAACCTCGGACCTCGCTTTGGGGAGGTAGTATGCTGCTTTTTGGGATGCCCAGGGGTGTCCTTATGCGAGTTCAAGTGCATTGCCCATTATCATTAACCTGGTTGGTGTCTTTTTTGAGGTGGTGCTAGACAGAGATCCCTAGATAATCATTGTAATGTTTGCTAGTTTATCAGCCTTTCTCTTGTCAGTGGCATGAGCAATGTGACATCACTGTTTAGCATGAGAAGGGTTTCAGGTCCTATCTGTTTTTCCTACAGGCTGTCTCACCATGGCATATGGCGGAAAGCCATCGGAGATGGAGATTTGGTGATTGTCTCCTTGGCACAAAATGCTATTCCCCACTTAAGGGAATATGGTAAGGTGAATGTATGGTGTGGCAGGGAGTGTGGTGGTGCACCCATCTGTCATACCTTGTGGAGATCTGATCGAGGAGAGGGGCCTGCACACTCCAGAGGAGAGCTGGTCTTCAGTTAAAGTTTATATGAGACAATAGAGCCACAGAAGAGGATGGTGTGCTCGTCCCCCTTGTGTGTAGACTACCTCATCCCCGACTTTGCGGTCAGCCATACCATGCATTGGCTTTTTAGGTTGTTTAGCCACCCTTAGCCACCCTTATTGGCTTCAAAGTGAGGATGGTTGGTCGTGGTGGTCGAAGAGTGTGGGGAAAATTTGAAGAGAGGGGGCTCTGATGCGGCTTGTGGCCCTGTGAATGCTGTGGCATAATCCTTCCACTGTCAAGTGATAGACGTCAGTGTTATCAGAGTAGATTATTATTGATTGTTAAACAGGTGTTTGACAAAAGGAGAAATTGCAAATGGCCACACAAATATTAAGGTCTAATGAGGTTTGCATCAAGTCTAAGGGAACAGGAAAAATTCCCAAGCAATGTATACAGGATGCACAAGTCTCTCAGGTGAATAGGGAAGATGAATCTGGAGGGAAAAAAGCTGACTCCTAAAAGAAAGATACTAGATCTCCTTTACCAAGTTTCATAAGAAACTTTGTGTCCAAGTATTTCCTCTCAACTAATGATGGAAAGACAATCCACCAGAGTATCCCAGTAGATACTACAGCAAAAGCAAGTGGTGATTTAGGGGGACAAAACAGTGTGGATATCATCGACTCGACAGGCTCATGCTTCAGAACAGAAGTAGAAGCTGATGTTCAAAACACATGAAATTATTGTAGATGCCTCACTAAGCTGCAATGAGTGGAGTCTATGGTGAATAAATCTCTCCCTCCTTATTCTCAACCGGTGAAACTATAAATCCAACAATGTCCTCTGCCTCATTGAGTGTAATAGTGTTTATGCAAGGCACTCTAAAAAGAATTTTAGAAGTGCTGGTTGTACTAGATAAGAATCAACAGTACCAAATAAAAATCAACAGTCCCACACATTTCAACAGCAAAATATAACTGGGGAATTACAAAATGTGAACATTTGCTGACTTCCTTCAATAAGACAAGTAAACAAGTCTCTAGAAAACTTGCATAATGTTTTGTCAGGAAATTTGGTAGAAGACCATGTTTCAGATGTCGATATTGCCTTAGATGACTTAACTAATAATTATTTAGGAGGAAATGGGACGGAACATATCTCTTACTGGCCAATGGTGGTTAGCTTGCACTTTCTAAAGGTGGGTAACGGAACCTCTCCTCAAACTTTAATCTGTCCTATTTGTGAAATCAAAGAAAATTGCACCAGCAGGGGCACAGAACATTGAAAAAAGCGCCTCTGTGCAAAAAGTGGCAGGCAAGAGAAGAATACAGAGTGGTTAATTCCAGCAATTCTCTGTGCCATATTTTAAGTGGAGCTAATTTGGATACTTGTAAAATAATTTTTGAACTTGACTGGCTCTCCTTGCACTGTGTTATATAGATCTAAAATTCTTTATTTTAATGTATTGAATTATGATTTATTTTGAACTTCAACCATGCTATAGATCTCTAAAACGTACCAAAGACTTATTTTCCTAAACTATGCCATGTTAGGTGATACGGTTGATATGTGGAGACCTTTTAACGTTTATTTACACACGAAAAATAAGAAAGGTAAGAAGGATAGAAAGTATAAGTATGTGGGCACAAATATCAGTGGTTGAAATTCAGGTAGAAACAAAATCGAACTGAAATGTTACTCTTAGCTAATGTATATCTCCATAAGGATATAAAGTCAGTTGTATAATATCCCTCTCACTAACTATTCAGCTGTTGCATCCTCAATTGAGTCCAGCATTATCTGTGATTGGTTGAGCTGAAGTGGCTTAATCAGCTTAAATGGCCGCTCTGCCCATGTTAATCCAGCTAGTTCGACTTTTAGGTTTGCACTCATCACTATTCAGTTGACTGCGATACATTCAACCTATTTTGTCATTTTAATATAATGCATTGTGAAGGAAGTGGTTTTGGGTTTTACAAGGACCACTTATATTAAAGGAATCATTTTTAACAGAAAAGGTTTTATTTCTGTATGTGTTTCTTGTCTGTATTTATTTTTGAAAGCAGAAAAATACAGAATATTGTGCTTTTCGTGAGTGACATTTGACACTGCCCTGTATGAATTCCAAGCCAACATCTGAATGCAAAAACAGCACAGGAGTCAAAAAACAGGATGGGATTATCTTAAATGTAGGCATATGCTAACATATATTTCTATATATTTCTATATATTGGTAATATTTACATGTGGGTGTAGTGTTCTGCTATAATGACTGCTTAATTTGCTCAAAGGCAACAGGCATTAAAGTATGAGTGCATATTTATCAGTAAAATAAATGTGGAAATACACCATGTTAAGACTCCATATATTATTAAAAAGTGAAATAAATATGCATAAATACCAATAAGATGGCTGAATTCTTTTTTCTTTTTTTTTGTCCTCATTCCACCAAAAGCTGTGCAAATAAACTTTCTCAACCCATTCCATCGTGAGCGCCCTAGGGCTGATGTTCTTGCGATAGCCTGGGCTGTCCCGCCCTGCCCCTTTATTCCGAGGCATGGTGTAATCATAGGACTAGAAGGGCCTTAGACCAGCCTCATTTCTCTTCCCCATTCCACCAAAGGGCCCCACACTGTGCTATTTACATTTTGTGCCAATCCGGATTCTAAACGCGCAGTGCTCAGTACCGGCGGTAACCATCTTTCATACAAAGGTGGGCTGGGGTCGTTCCATAATTTACAAATCTCTCTACGTGCAATTAAAACAAGACTGAGAAATAACCCCACTTGTGCCCTCTTAATAAACTAACAAGATCCGTATCGAACCCCAAAAAAACCCTCCAGGGCCTTCTCCACCATAGACCAAAAAGGGCCCAATATAGGGCAGTCATAAACAACATGTATGTCGTCTGCTTCGACTAACCCACATCTTGAGCAAGATGGGGGGGGATTTACAACTTTCGCAATCTTTTTTGGTGTGTAGTATAGCCTGTTAATGGTAAATAAATGATTTTTCTTCAGGGAGGCTGATCTAACATATTTATACAAAACATGGAGATATATATCGTATAGAGCCATTGATATATCTTCCAACCTAGAGGTATTCCAGATTTGATACATTGGGGGGCTTCCGATTCCTCCTCCTCCAGCATTTTTCCATACCAGAGTCCCACTTCCCTCTTCATCGGACTAGGGGATTGGACAGCAGACTCAACATCCCAGTTTCCACCTATGTTGTCTCTCTCAGCGTTAAACCAGGAGCCAAACTGAATGTACTTGAATCTAGAGAAGGAGTCCCCGATCTTTAACCTCAAAACCTCCCATGGTAAAACCCCCTCTGATGTTACTATGTCCGACCACGTTGTTATCCCTGCTCTCCTAATAGGAAGAGAGAGACTATCATCAAAACAAGACGGCAAACCTGGGGAATCCAAGATTGGGGCAAGATCTGAGTAATACTTTATACCCCATCTCTCCTTAACTCTGAGCCATACTAAAATTGCATGTTTCAGTACCTTTAGACGCACCTTTTTGTAAAATGTCGGCGCACCGAATTTATAAAGGAACCCAGGACCCCACCCTCTTGTTCAACCATTGTGTTCAATACCCGCCCCCAGTTGGAATCATCGGGACTGGTAAGGAGACATCGGATGTTTTTCAGTTGGAAGGCAAAGGAGTACCAGAGGATGTCAGAAAGCGTAAGCCCCCCCTTCATCAATCTTCTTTTTAGCTTTTTCCAAGAGATCCTAGAGTTTTTATTTGCCCATATAAAGCTGCCTATTTTCCCCTGAATTTTAGCCAAAGATTTATATGGAAAAGTCAATGGAATCATATTAAATAGGTATGGCAGCTTCGGCAAGATTACCATTTTGACCAGATTTACCCGGCCATAGATTATGAGCTGAAGGTTCTGCCATCTCAGCAGAAGATGATCAATGTCCTTCGCCACCTTCTTTATGTTGGTCTGTGTTAAGATGTTAAGATCCAGTGTTATTATTATACCCAGGTATCTAAACTGACTACTTTCAGCTCCCTCCCAATTGTCTACCCCCCAGCACATTATTTCGGTTTTTGAGTTATTGATCATGTACCCAGAGTATTGGCCAAAATATTTAATTATCTCTTCCACTCTGGGAAAAACCTCAACTGGGTTACCAGTATAAACTAGCAAATCATCAGCATATAATGCCAACTTGCAGCTAAAGTTTCCAACCCTGAAGTGTGTAACCCGATCATCCAGCCGCAACGCTTGCGCCAGAGGCTCAATGTAGAGGTCGAATAGGAGGGGCGAGAGGGGTTACCCCTGTCTAGTTCCTCTCCTTACACTAACACGTGGTGTCAATAAGCCGTTTAATAGGATTACAGCAGATGCACCTTCGTAGCAGTCCCTCATTGTCTTCATAAAGGTTACCCATAGTTTTGACCGTGCACAGCCACAAAAGTCAATCCACATTCGAATGTGTCTCGTGCTCCAAAGAATGACTCCCCGCTCAGGAGAAAACTCTATAACTAGAAAGTAGCACCAACACACTTGTGTCTCCTTGGGCACAGATTTGGTGCTGCGTGCTGCAGCTAATTTCAACCTTGAAGTTGTAATAAAACAATCAATGTTCCATTTTTTTTCTTTTTCAACCGTAAGTGATATTATACATCATTTACTACATCCAGGTAAGTTGGCAATATATTTTTTCACTCCTGGATATCCATACAACGTGTATACTTTTCATCTTTTCATTCCCAATGCATTTCGGCTACTGCCTTCATCTGGGGAATATCTATTGGAAAACATATAATATAAATCACTAATGCGAATATGTCACTGCAAAGTATCCACCACCTAATGAGCATTGCCGTGTAAGTAATCTGAAAAACACGTGGTTCATAAAAAATCACCGTGGCATAAACTTAACTGTTAGTATTCTAATGGTTATACAAGGAATGTCCACAAAGAAAGCTAAATCAAGTGTATTGTGTTGCAAAAACGAGACTAAGTTTGACAAAGTAAATGTTAGAGTGGTGCGGGTGTGTACGAGTAAAGAGGCGTGCTTCAATACACATGCTGGAGTGGTGAACTCTACGCTACTAGCTTATGCGTGCGTGATCGGAACAACATTAAACACATTACGCTTTACGGATGGTAGTTTAACCGACAAAAGTGTGCTCTTCGCTGTGACCGTGCGATACAGGGTGAAGCTGTCTCAAAGAGCTCTACGGGATGAAAGAACTTAATGCTTACCAAATGAGAACATGCTGCAGTTTATTCAATATGCCATAAGCTCATTCTGCGTCCCTTCACCAAAGTGGATTAGGGGCGTGTATCATGTAACGTGAGGGGGAGTGGTTAAGTACGCGAATTCAGTGTGCGATAGTATTAAAGGTGTATACCCATATTTTAGTATGTGTATTATGTCTTAAATAAATAAAGATATTGAAAAAAGTAAAAAGGTAAACAGTGGACTCCTGTAATGACACTTAGTGGTCTGTGTGACGTTATGTATGCAATAACTCAAACGCTAAACTTCGTAACTGATTGTAAGAAAGAGACCCAGCGTCAGTCATGACATAAAAAACTATATGGTGGCTGATAACGTGAACTACTTTCATAAATAGCATAAAGATTCAACCCTTTCACAATACACTGTGCAATAGCTGATAACATGAACTACTTATTATAAATAGCATAGAAATTCAACCCTTTCATTCAAGCCATTTGGTTGCAGGGTTTGAAGATGATAAATCCAGTAATTTTCGCGTGTCAGGAGAGATTTCTTATTGTCTTTTCCTTCCGATCTCTCAATTATTTCTAGAATGCATGCTTTCATCTGGTTCATTTGGTGATTTGCTTCAATAAAGTGGGCAGCGACGACTGATTAGGAGCTTTAGTCCTGATGTTACTTTTGTGCTCATTCAGTCTTATTTTCAGTTTCCTCTCAGTTTGACCAATATATCCCATTCCACACGGGCATTTTAACATATATACAATGTTACTGGTGTCACAAGTGGCATTCACTTGCAATGGTATTTTATGCCCTTTGATGGGATGACTGATACTATTACCTTACAAGATGTTATTACAGTTATTACAGTTCCAGCACGGAACTGTGCCTCTGTATATTTGACCAGTGGTGCTTGATGATGGTTGTTTAATAATTTCACCTATATTTTTAGCCCTACTGAAGGCAAACAATGGCGTTTCGCTAAAAATATTGTGGAAATCGGGTTCAGTCTGAAGTAGCAACCAGTGTTTTTTGATGATTTTCTTGAATTGAAAGCTAGCCTTGGAAAATTTACTAACGCATGTGATTCTGGGTTCCTTCTGTGTGCTTTGGGTCGCTAGTAGTAGTTTCCGATCTTTAGTATTAGCTTGTTCAACAGCTTTATTTAACACAACTTCAGGGTATCCTCTTTCACGAAAACGCTGTATTATTTTGAGTGATTAGTTTGTATATTCCTCGGGGTCTGAGACAATTCTTTTAATTCGCAGGAGTTGTGAGTATGGTAGATGCTGTTTAAGAGCCTGAGGGTGAAAACTTTGGTAGGCCAACATGTTGTTACGATCTGTTTTCTTGGTAAACAAGGTTGTAGTAAACCCTGTAGCAGATTTCTGTATGGTTACATCCAAGAAGTTTATGGAAGTTAATGGAATAGTGCTGGATTTCATAGGTAAATTGGATACGTTCATTCACTTTATTTAGATCAATGATGTTTTCCTTCAACAGATCTTCTGTGCCTCTCCACAAGATGAAAATATCATCTATGTAGCGAAGGTATAAGCGTAGATCGTCTTTCCATTTCGGGGACTGCAAAATGTGTTGGCTTTCATATTCATGCATGAAGATATTTGCGTAGCAGGGAGCTGCGCAAGTCCCCATAGAAGTACCACTTTTTTGGAGATACCACTGTTTGTCATATTCAAAATAGCTATGCATTAACGTAAAATTGAGAAGCTCCATCAGAAAAATCTTCATTGATTCCTCATACTCCGTCCTGAGTAGTGCCTTTTCAACCGCCTCTATACCAAGTTGGTGTGGTATGGACGTACATAAAGATTGTACATCAATGCTACACATCAAGAGATTCTCTTCCTTTTCTGGTTGTACATTTAACTGTTTATTCAGAAAGTCAGTGGTGTCTTTTATAAATGAGCCCATAGTTTGAACAAATGTTTGTAGGTACTTGTCTAATAGTTTGCCAACTGGCTCATGGAGACTTCCGCATGTTGACACAATAGGACGGCATGGTGGTCTTAAAGGATCTTTGTGAATTTTGGGTGTCATATAGAATCGTGGTGCTTTAGGATTGTGAGTAGTGAGATAGGTTTTCATTTTTTCATTGATAATCCCATTATCCAATGCTTTTTGTAGAATTTTTTGTAGTGTATCCTGGATTTCCACTGTTGGGTTGAAGTCTAATGCCATATATGTGTTTTCATCCAACAGGTGAGAGTGTACTTGTTCTTGGTAATACTTGAAATTGAGAATAACCAATGCTCCTCCCTTGTCTGCTTTTTGACAAATGATTGATCGATTATTGGCTATTGATCTTAAAATACCAAATTCTTTGTTCGTGAGATTCTTCATTTTAGTTTGCTTGCGGCAGTTAATTTTAGATAAATCCTGTTTTACCAGTTGCTCATATAGATCAAGAGTTTTATGGCTAAGAGGTGCCATGAACATGCTGGTTTTGGTTAATCCTTTTAGGGAATCCTGTGTTGCTGGTTGTCGCTCTTCTATTAGATTTTCAAAAAAATGTCTCAACCTCAATTTTCTCATGAGCTTGTAAAAGCTAATGTCAAGCTCTAAATGGTTGGTGTGTGCCATTGGAACATCTGACGTGCCTTTTTGGAGAGTACGTAATTGTATATCAGAAAACTCCACATCAGATATATTAATGACTAAATTGTTTAATGCTGTGTATTCTTCTTGTCTTTTTTGGCTGTAACATTCCACGTTTGCGGCGGGTCCTTTTCCTTCTCCTTGCTTACCTCTCCTCTTTGATCTCCTGGGTCTTCTCTTTCGTTCTGAACTACCTCTAAAAAAGGCTGCGCGGTGGTACTAATGGAGGCTTGCTGTCCAGGCTGTCTACGGCCTCTGCCTGTTTCTGATGTGTCTGTATCAGTGGACGAAGTATCAGTTTGTTGGGTGTATGGGCGATTCTGTCATTTTCTCGCATATACGTCAGCCCACGTATAAACTTCGCCAAGTTTGTAATCAATAGTATCTCTGTGATACTTTCTTATTTTACGTTCATTGACCTCCTGGGTGTGTTTCTCTAATTGTACTTTGACATCCTCTAGAATTTTATGCAACTCCTCTGTTGACATGGTTTTTTCCAATTCTAATTTAATAAAGGTTACCCCAAAGCCAATTGAGCTCAGTACATCCCACAGGAATCCCCAGTTGACACGGTCGAAGGCCTTAGTTGCGTCATAAGCAGCAACTGCCAAGGGTTCCGACCGTGCCTCTGCTAGATCTATGCTTCCAATCAACTGAAGGGTTAAATCTTGTATATGTCTTCTGGGCACAAAACCTTTTTGATCGGAATTAATGAGTTGTGGGATTAACTTTGCCATCTCCCTGCCAAAACGCTTGTAAAGGTCTTATAGTCCACGTTTAGCAGGGAGATAGGTCTAAAGGAGTCTGCCTTAAGGGCGTCCTTTCCAGGTTTTAACATTAGCACAATTGTAGACTCTTTCCAGGAGGGGTGTGCCCTACCCTTCGGGCTATGGACATAGTTAAACAATTCACAGAGCTGTGACACTAAGGTGTCCTGTAATACTTTATACAGTTCTCCGGGGAGGGAGTCCGGGCCAGCCGCTTTATTATTCTTTATATGTTTAATATGTGGAGAATGTGTGGCTCACTGGTTAGAAGCGGCAGACCCTGAAGCAGAGGTCGGCCCGGGACCAGGGTTCAATTCCCGACGCGGCAGGGTCTTGGGTCAATGTCCCGGGACGCAATAATTCTCGCCTAGGTGCCTACGCTAACCATGGGTCCCACTCTGCAAATCTGGGCAATAGCTTGCTTAATCTCCACAATGGCCCCAGCAGCGCCGGGGATGCCTGGCTTCACCTTGGGGGTGCCCTCTCACAGGGAAAGCCAGGACGGGTTCCCCAGCGGTATACAGCGCCAGGACGCCACGTAACGAGGTAACAGTGCGCTTTACAAGTATACATACATACATACATACATACATACATATACACTCCGTTTTCTTCCTGCGTAAAAGGGTTGTTAAGAATATCTCGACCTTGATCTGTTAGTCTTGGCAGAGCCTTACTCTCCAACCACTGTTGGGTATTGCCAGAGTCTGGTGAAGATTCATCTTCAGCATATAATTTAGAAAACAAAGAAAGTAAATGCTTTTCCATATCTCCTGCCGGCATGATATGGTACCCTGATTGTCGATGATTAAGCGATTTATGTTATTTCTAACCCTATCTGCTCTGATTTTACTGGCCAGGATAGCCCCTGTCTTTTCTCCGTACACATAATTCTCCATGGCTTGTGCTGCCCATTGTGCTCCAACTTTTAAATCCAGCAACCCGCGATATTCCAACCGGAGATGTTCTAGGTCAGCTATAACCTGTGGCAAATTGTCTAATTGAGCACAATATCTTTTATTCTCTAACAGAGAAATGTTACCTTCCAGGTTTTTAAGTTTAAGAGCCTCCTCCTTGTTACTGGAGCTAGTGAGGCTATGAATCTGACCTCTAATACGAGCCTTATACACGTCCCAAACGAACTCGATTGGGGTGGAGCCAACATTATCTGAAAAGTAGTTATTAGTTGCTGTGATGATAGCAGCGACTATATCCTGATTGTGAAGTACAGCCCTCTTTAGAGTCCATCTGGGTATAGGAGTTCGACTTGTGCTCCCTATCCAAGATGTAAATATAATGGGAGCATGGTCGGAAAGAATGGTAGGGAGTATTTTTATATCATGCATAGACTCCAGACTTAACCTATCTACCAAAACATAATCTAATCTTGAGGTGTGCCCATGTTTTTTGCTGAAGTACGTAAAACCCGGCGCCGCCTCCCCCTTGATTCTCCAAAGGTCAGTAAGACCCACCTCATGCATCATATTGACCATGGCTCGTCTAGAACGCGGGGTAATAACATAATAACTATCATTGGATCGATCCTGTTGAGGTTCTAAGAGTACATTGAAGTCCCCCCCTATAATCACAGGGGAGGTGACCCCGGTTACATTGGACTGGTCTCTAAGTAGCCAGGTAGGATCATCTACATTAGGACCATAATAGGAAACGATGGTCTGTTCACTACCACTTAGATCGACTTGTGCCAAAACCCATCTCCCTGACTGGTCTGTAAATGTTGATTTTATAGACCCCCTAATCCCTGCCTTAATCAGGATTGACACACCCTTGTTTACTCCAGTCTGTCCCAAACAACAAAATGCACCAATCCATCTCAGTTTCTCAAAGATCTCTTTGCTTTCGGTGGGGCTTAGATGAGTTTCCTGAAGGAGAATGACTTTAGCCGAAGATTGCTCCAGGAAGCTGACTATCAATCTCCTTCTCCTTGGACACCTAAGACCATTCACGTTCCATGAAATATAAGATACTTTATTGAGGGCCATTTATAATCTCCAACCTTCCCTCCTTAGCCATCCAACCCAACACCCGTATGTTCTTCAGGAAAACCTGAAACTTATGATGAAATAAGGACAACATTATTTTTCTTTTTCTCCCCTTGCTACCCCACCCGTGCCTCTCCTCTTACCCCTCTCACCGCCCCCCCCACGGGGAGCCCTCCCTATCTTCTCAGGCATAAGCCGTTAGACGGGTACCCCCTCCCTCTGGGTATGTTAAATGTGATACATTCTTAGTTTCATCTTGTATCTGCCAGGCAGCAGTGGTCTTTGCTCCCTCCCTGGTGTGCCTATAATTTAATTAAAGAATCAGTTTAAGATCAGACCCATATTTCAAATATACTAAATCCTCTTTTACTTGTGGGCTACTACCCCGCTCTGTTCTCCACCATGCCCTTTATAGCCTGTCTTGATCTTTTCAATGAGTATATCTGCTTCATCAATCTGCCGTATGTTATACATGTGGTTATTCCACATTATGCGGAGTGAAGCGGGGAATTTCAGCTGGGCTCGGGCTCCTACTGAATTAAATATAGGAAGTCTCTTGCCCATCTCCCATTGCTTGGCAGCAGTTGTGTGTGAGATGTCTGAACGAATTGTAAAGAAGAACTGGCTGGAGAAGAAGGTTGATTTTATAGCTCCGGTTTTTAATGCCATGGGCAGAATCCTTTCTTTGATAGCATATGTCAGGAAGTTCACCAGAATCTTCCTGAGGCGCTCCCTCCCTGGGTTCCGCCTATATGGGTCCCGGTGAGCCCTCTGAATATCCACTAGTAGGTTTGAGTCGCCATCAGCAGAATCCTTTAGGATTGTGGTTTTAAGTAGTGCCACCACAAATGCCTTAATGTCCCCTCCTTCCATATCTTCTGGGACATTTAAAAATTTTAAGTTGTTCCTCCTAGCGTGATTTTTAAGTCTCTCAATGTTGTCCTTCATCTCCCGATTTTGCTGCGCTAGCTTTTCCATATGCGCTGAAGTGGTGCTTAATGCTTCCTTAATCCTGGGCACCTCCGCTTCTAGGGCCTCTGTCCGTAATGAAACCTCCTCCACCTTCTTGGCCAGCACCTCACAGGATGCCTGAATAGCGACCTGATTGGTCTCTGAAATTGTGAACCTTTCCCCCATCTCCTCAAATCTCTTCCCCATATCCTATTTTAATCCAAGCAAGATATCTGCAAGTGTAACAGGAGTATTCACAGGAGTATTCACAGGGGTAGACACCGTTAGTAGAATAGGGCCTGTATGAACACCCTCGCCAGCTATCTGGGGGCCGTTACCCTCCGCTCCAGTTTCCTCCTCCTGCACAGAGTCTTGAATCTCCAAAGCTGAAAAGCTATTCGAGAGTTCAATTGATGGATGCACCCTATCTTCCCCTGGAGGTGGAGATACAGATGGGGATGACTGAAATGGTTGAGCTAACTGGGAGGACATGGCCATGGGTGAGTTTGTTGTAATAACTACAGCACCTGGTCCCAGTCCCGGTTCTATACTGGTTGAGGTACTATTAGAGGCCATTTTTCCTGCTCTATCTGTAGTAGACAACGAAAGGTCCTTATAAAATGATTTTAGGGAGGGGGTAACCTTGGATGCGATCGATACTGTGCTTTTTATCCTCATTTTACCTTTTCCCTTCACCGTGGGGGTAAGACTGCTGGTGTGGTTCCCCTTCCCTATCCGGGATGCAGCCTGGATTTGTATCACTGGCGGGGTCGCCAATGGCTTTTGAGGTGCAGGCACTATACTGACTGCTCGATTTCGAAGGTTATAGCGGCTTACTCCTGCCTTAACGGTAGGTACTTTCGGGGGAGAACTAGGTTTGTTTGTGTACAGGCTAGCAACGTTGCTGCCACTCATCCTCCATGCAGGGCTCCCAAACCTGCTCCTGCCCGCTGCTGTAAGAAACCTGTGTCACACACAGTGGAGCAGGTATGGGTACTCCGCAGTATTCAAAATACCCCTCTACATTTACTTGACCCCTGCTACTCACTGCAGTAATGTCCTTCCCGCAATGCTTGAGAGACACAGTACTTCTCTGCGCAATCGTCAATGGTACTCCACTGCCTCCACTCCACAAACCTTGGCCTAGCATTTTAAAGGCAATTTTATCAGGGGACGTTCCTGCCCCCCTTACATCAAACCTAAATAACGTTGTCCATCCAGTGAGCCCCAGAGACACTCGCCTTGGATCTCGCCGCCACTCCCTTGCTGCTCCGGTCCCCCGGACCCACGCCAGTTTGGGGATTTCTCCGACCATCCGCGTCTCACCACTAAGCCCAGCTATCTTACGGAAATCATGAAATTAAACTTATTTCACCTCCCCAAAGAACCGAAGGAACAAAGAAACAGGAAAACAAATCGGGAGCCGATGTTACTGCCGCCTCGACATTCCTCTGCCAGCACTCTGCGTTCAGCGTTCAGCGCCATACACAGGGGGGGAGGAGCTCCGTCACAGCCGTTAGCTTCCGGCTGTCATGCTCCCCCACCAGCAGCCTCCGCGGAATCAATAAGATGGCTGAAAGATAAATATGGATAAATACAGATGGAAATTGTGAAAAAATAAATACCAAAAAAAACGGGAGCCCTAATCATAATTTGCAAATAACTGAGCCCTCTCTCGATGCAACTTGACTTACTGAAGCAGTTGTACGGGGAGGCTACTCATACACGACGTGGGGGGCAAACTGGTCGCTTGGATACAGGATGCCAGACTGTTCAAATCCCAATTGCTGAGTCTGAGGGGCTGTGCTACCCCAGTGCAGGGGAAGGGTCTAACAGCAACTCAGTCAACAGACCAAAGGGCTCGGAATTGAGACCGCCTGCCAATAGTTCTACCAGCGGGGTGCGGATCTACCTGTTATTAATCTACCTTCAGCATCATGTCCTTACGTTGCGGTACTAACCGGAGTCCCACCTGAAAAAACTCACCGGTATCTGCTTCTCCACTCTCAAAACTCTACGCAGATTCCTTCCTTTGCTTCCGCGATCAGCTAAGGAGACGGTCATTCGCGCTCTGATATTATCCAGATTGGATTATGCGAATGCTCTCTACTGCGGACTCCCAGCCTATCTGATCCACCGCCTCCAAGTCATCCAAAATGCTGCGGTCCGGCTGCTGTTTAACATCCCCAGAAGATCTAGCGTCCGCCAACCACTCCGAGACCTTCACTGGCTTCCAGTGGCTCAAAGGATCATATTCAAGATCCTTGTGTTAGCATACCGAGCACTCCACCTAACAGGCCCAACCTATTTGAGAAAAAGATTCTCTCTCTATGCCCCCAACCGCCCTCTCAGATCAAGCAATCTTCATCAAATGACTGTACCAAAGTTCAAATATAGCAGGCTTGGTGGACAATCCATTTCTGTTAGAGCAGCGAGAGCTTGGAACACCCTGCCTCTGCAACTGAGAACAGCCCCTTCCATCATGGCTTTCAGGAAAGGCCTAAAAACCTACCTCTTCAACACCAATGCCTAACGGCTGTTCCTCCTTTGCATTCACTGTGATCTGTCCCCTTCTTTTTCTCTCCGCGCCAGGATACTATACTATTTAGTAGCAGAGCGCGTTACAAAAGCCTCTATAATAATAATAATAATAGCAACCAGGGAGAATCCCACAAGAACCTCAAAAAACAAATCTCTACATTGGCTCTCGAGGCACAGATGTTTTCACCTCACTAGAGCTGGGGACATTATTCTAACCCGGAGGGTATCCAGGAGTGGGAAAGGCTGTAAAGACAAAACTGGGGCCTGCATTGTTATCAATTTTAGGGATCCAAAACAGTTATCGGATTTGTTTTTAATAGATCTATTGGTGTAGGCGCAGAATCCAGCATTGTCTATCATCCCACTGGGCTATTTTTATAGACGTTTCCTGGGTAGGCTCCATCACCCTGCACGACGCCCCCTGCCCTCTATTCCCAGTTGTGCCTAACATCCCCCTCATATGGCTGGCCCCTGCAGATATGCTGTACCTGTAAACAATAGATTTGAGGTCTTATATGGGATGGATTGACTCCCTGACCCTGCTGAGTGCATGGCCCGAGTCCTTCAATTAAGAAGTTCACTAGATTAGGTTGTTGAGAGTGCCTGGTGCTCAAGGCAGGGAGTGCCCGCATAGGGGGCTGATCCAACAGTAGCTATGAACATTGCCCGGCCAGGATGCACCGTGGGTAGAGCACAGCCTGACGGAAGCCACACCGCAGCCACTGAGCTACTCTGTCCCAAGAATGAAGGCCTTCCCAATACGAAGAAGGGAGATAGGAGGAGGAGGGTGATTCCAAGAGCTGGAGCAACAGAGGGGCTTGTAAATTTGAGCTATGTTACTAGTATTAATAACATGGGGTGTCTGTCCAGGGTGAATAAGCAAGAGCCAAAAGCGGGTAGGACTCTGCCAGAAACCAAACCTTGTCTAATACCATCAAAGTTGCGTCATGCAATGTGGCGGGTCTTAGGAGCAAGCTAGATTGCAGTAAATGGGGGGGGGGGGGGGCATTTATAGACAAATATGATTTAGTATTATTCCAGGAAACCCAGGCCATGGAGGAGTTAAGGCGACCAGGTTATGTGGCCTTTTCCAAACCTGCTGTGCCTGCAGTGCGAGGTAGAGCCTCGGGGGGCTTACAATCTGAATTGCCACCTATTTAGGTTGCTCAGCAAGGGAGATTGAGATGGGATCCCATGATCTTCTGTGTGTATTGTTGAGATTCACCTCTGCTAGAACTCTAGTTTTGGTTAATGTATTCTCAAGAACAGTCAGTAGGAGTCAGGAATCCCCACCAGTAGAGCAATTATCAATTCTCCTGTCTTTCCCTCACATAGCACAACCTCAAGATTATAGGGGGTGACTTTAATTGCCACTTTGAGGCACTGTGCATCAGACTGAGCGAGTCCTTAGATGAAGAAGTTAGGCAGTGGGCAATACCTGCTACAACTGTACCCCTCTAATGGCTTTCAACGGGCAAGAAACGCCAGATAAATGTGGCAACCCTGTGTTTAATCGGGCTGGGTCCAAGTCCATAATTGATTATGTTTAGTGGATGCAAAAATGTGGGACTCAGTACTAGATTTTGGTATTTTACCACGCCATGATAGCGACCATTATGTCTCGGTATTAGACATGCTAGTGCAAGATGGGAATATACAGGGGCAACACAAGGACCCATTCGATGCTAGATTGCTTCTGTCAACATCACGGAGATGCATCCATTGGGCCAAAATACAGGAGCCCCCTCAATCTATTACCATCATTTGCAACAAAATGGGGACTTCCATGGAAGACCTGAGTGCTTGCATGCAGGCAACAAATACAGGAAACAGGTTCAAGGAAGTGGCCGCGATCCACTCATTTTGTGTAACTGCAGTGAGGAACCTTTTTGATGCTGGGGGAAGGTCCAGAGAGAACAAACAAATTATTCGATCCTAGTATAACGTGCATTGGAGAAAAACTAAATAATCTAAGGACAAAACTTGGTTCAGAAGTGTTCGAATTATGTATAAGGATGCCACCAAACAGACCAAGACAGGCCCTTAAATAGAAAGATCTAAGCACATTCTGGAATATAGTCACCATCGGCAATCGGGAAGGGAGAATAAATCTAGGCCTAGCATCGCATCCGAAGCCTGGAATGATCTCTTTCATTCACTTTATGATGTCCAGGATCCCCCTGAGGTAGAGATGGTGAACAATGCAGACCATCAAACATATGCCTTGAACCAGGTTGGTATAAAGGCTAATGAGGACCTCCTCATGGTTTCTCTTGAGGAAGTATGGAGTTATCTCAAGCATGGCCCCTCACAAGGAGCCTGGAATCAATAAGATACCTGGGGACGTGTATCTCTCGGAACCTGATGTCTGGGTCCCCTACTTGCTAGTCATCTTTAATGCTGTTTTGGGTGGTATGCCCGTCGCTTAGACCTGGGCTGCTGCTGAAATTATCCCTGTGTATAAGAAAGGTTCCTCCCTCTATCGGGGAATTACAGGCCCATTAGCCTCATAGATGTGATACAGAAGGTTGTCTCAAGGGTCCCTCTAGAATGGCTAAGGAGTGGATAAAGGACCATGATGCTCTTAGCTCTATACAAACAGCCTTTAGAAACCGAGCTTTTACCATTGACCAGGTATTCTGCCTCAACTCCTCTACTGGAAAACGGTGGTGCTGGAGGGTGGCAGTCTGTGTCTGATCTTCGTAGATCTAAAATCAGCTTGTGACCTAGTTACGAGAACCAAACTCTAGTCTGTTCTATCAAACATGGGGTTCCCACCTACCTAATATCATCATGAGGCTACATGAGAAGAACTATGCGCAGGTTCGATGTGGGAAACTAGGGGAGCTTTCTGAACAATTCCTGGTAACTAGGGGTGTACAACAGGGCTGTGTGTTGGCCCTGATGCTATTTTGTTTGTACATCAATGGGTTGGTGAATACTTTAAATGAGGTCAATGACAACGACATTCCCAGGTTTTGTTCTACCAAAATTCCAACCCTGATGTTCATTGATGATTTCCTCCTCCTATCAAAATCTCCCATGGGGATTTCAAAGGATACTCAATGGGTTTAACTCATTTTGCATCGAGCGGGGTCTTGAGATTAACATTGCCAAGACGAAATTTATGGTTTTTAATTCCATGCATTCCACCAGAACCAACCCCGTGCTGAATGGACTCCTACTGGAGAAGGCTGCCATGTTTGAGGATTACTCTCAATGAGCACAGAGTAGAGGTGGCCTGGCTAAGGTCTATAGTTCTTCATTCTCTAAGCCTCTTAACCCTCATGGAAATATACAAAACCCAATCCATTGGAGCCATTACTTACGAGTCAGAGCTATGGGGACACAAGTTTGTTAAAGACATTGTATTGGTAGAAAATAAATTCATTGGGGACTTAGTGATTCTTCCCCATAGCACCCACTGACTCCGCTCCAACTAGATCTAGGGCTGTGCCCCATTTCAGAGACCATTGCCTTAAGACTTCTCCTCTTCAGGAGGAGAATTTGGTCGACCCCAGAGCAGATCCCATACCAGGGGCCAAAAGCCTGCCCTGGTTTTCTCCTCTTAGGAACACCCTGAGTTTCTTTATGGGATGACCCTATAACAACCTACCTGGCAATTTCCAAGAAGACACTTGTGGATTGCTACAGAGCTTCCAGACTATCCTCTTTTAGGAAGGGCCCAACAGAGGTTCTTCTGACGAGGAATTTCCTACAGATTAAATACATTTAAAAATATGAAACTTTCTTACATGAGATCCAGTCAGTGCTAGCCTGGAAATTGTATTGCAGTTCAGGCATCACTCGCTCCCCCTACGGACATTTGCTAGTGCCTGTTTGAGGGAATTCGATCGGAATCGTCCCTCCCGTGGAACAGCAGAAGAAACTGAAGCACATGTACTTAATTTGTCCAGCATATAAAAGAGTTAGACATATGTGGATAGTACAGATCTGCAGGAACTTAGGGATCTCTAACCACCTGGAGACCCTCAGATACAGAAATACAATTTCAACCACGCAATAGATTTGCGGTATCTAGATTCCTCTTTTTCAAATGGTGTTTTAGGAAAAGGTTCCTAGAATAAGAGATGGACAATTTATATTGACTAGAAAAGAGGGCTTCTCGGGTGAAGAAGACTAGGCTTATGCTGACATGGCATTTGATGTTGATATTACATGCAGGGGGCCTAGATAGTAATTAAGTCTATCTTAAGACTTATTTTTAATTAATTAGCTTTTTAATCCAATTTAGACCTTAACGGGTGTATATTTCGGCGCACCAAAGGCAATCCTGTCTGCGCCCTTAGCGCGTCAAGCGCCAGAACACCTGGCCGAACTGGGTCCCATATATATGGAAGGCAAAAACTGCTCAAACTGCGAGGAAACACGTGCACATCCCACAACATACTCCCTCAGCACCTGGGTGGGGCCGGGGCTCGCTGCACAGACTGCTCCTTTTGTATTAACCCTGATGGCTGATTGACCCCTATGTTTACAAACACGCCAGGAAAAGGGTGGGACGATAATGTGCCTGTAAATCAAAGAAACAGAGAAAATGGCTGCAGGGAAAAAGTCACGCACGGGACCATAAATGGCAACAGCTATGGCATCTGCCAAGTGTCTTTTGCTAAATGCCCGCTCTGTATTTAATCATAAACACGAGCTAGAAGATCTAATCCAACTCACTACACCAGACTTAGTCTTCATGAACGTAACCTGGACAGACATCACATAAGCGCCAGACTGGAATATTGCCCTACCAGCAGGCTACGCTTTCCAGTCACAAGATAGGAAGATAAGTAAGGGGGGGCATAGCAATAATTTATTACGACCATTTAAACGTACACATGGAGGCAATCTCTGCTCTGCCTGCAGAAGCATTGCATTTCTGCATACAATTAAACAACCTATCGTCATTGCAGGGGATACTAATCTACCGTCCGCCGGGTACCGATGCAGCGTTCTCCCATGCCCTCTTGACGATCCTGGAATCATCTACTGATCCCCATTTCCTCACAATCCTTTGGGACTTTAATTACCATCTAGAATCTAAAAATAATTCTGACACCATCAGACTACTGGACAATCTAGAGGCATTTAGCCTTGGCAGGACATATATTAGTCGGAATTTTCACAAGCAATCCAGATATTACTCTGACCAACCTGTGAGCCTTGCCATGGACAGATCATAAGGCTATTTATTTTAACATCAGAGTTACACCGCCGCATCTCTGTACGCAGGCCAAATCATCTAAGGTCCACATCAGGCGCTGGAATAAAGTCAAGGATAGTGACTTTGAGTCGGCCCTTGGCCATTTCCCTGCTTCACTAGAAACAGATAACAACGTAGCAGCCCTGCGTTTCAATGGCTGGTTACTACCAGCAACCGATCAGGTGGCAGCCAAAAAACTTGTGACAGTAAAAAGAGCCAAGATATCATCACCCTGGTACACTCCAGAGCTTAAATGCCTAAAAACCAACTACAGGAGAGCTGAGCGCCTTTGGAAAAAGATTACAACACCTCTATGAAATCCGCATATAACTTAGTTATTTCTCAATATAAGGAGGCAATCACTGCCACAAAAATCTTTTTTTCACTACCAAAATAAAGGAGGCCAGCAACTCCACAAAGAAACTGTTAAAATCTGTCAACTTGCTAGCTAAGCCGCAACAGGAAAATGCTTTTAAGCCCGATCAAACCTTGTGTAATAAACTCGCCGGGTATTTTCAAGACAAGGTGCAAGGAATTTACAATGATTTCATAACTGCCACAGGACCTCAGGCCATACAAATACAAATGGGACCTACCCACTGTAGATTATCCCGCTTTCAGCCAATAACCAACGAGGAAACACAAAAACCTTTGCTTTCCATAAAATCCAGTTCCCCTTTGACCCCTGCCCTCCCTCCATTATGCATCAGGTTGCCCACAAGATTTGCGACAATCTTACCCCCTCTTAAACCAAGTCCTGGAATCTGGCCATTACCCAGAAATCTGGAAAAAAGTATCGATTTCCTTCCTTCTGAAGAAATCCAATCTGGACCCCAATGAACCAAAAAATTATCGTCCCATTGCTGGCCTACCAATTGTGGCCAAAGTCTTGGAAAAACAATTGAATGTAGTGCTGACCGACTATTTGGATGTAAATAATCTGCTGGGTACCTCCCAGCACAGTTTCCGCTCACGCCACTCCACCAAATCTGCCTTAATTCTTGCTACTGAAGAGATTCAAAGGGTGATGGACAAGGGGGGGGGGGGGGGACCTATCAGCCGCATTTGACACCAAGAACCATACAGTTCTGGTGCAGCGGCTGAGGGACATAGGGGTAGGGGGAGCCACCTTGGCCCTCCTGTCCTCCCTGGGGAAAAGAGAGCAGAGGCTGTTCTGGGATGGCCTGAAGTAGGACAGCTTTCATCTCACATGTGGTGTTCCACAGGGGTCTCCCCTTTCCCCGACAATGTTCAACCTCTGCGTCACACCACTGGCCAACCTTATCAGGAAGCATGGTTTTGTCCTGGTCTCTTATGTTGATGACTCACAACTAGTCATCTCTATCACCAATCAGCCTGCGACTACAGCAGCCAGGTTCCATGTCTGTCTCACGGAGATTATGACCTGGATGAGCCATAGCTTCCTGAAAATTAATACAGACAAGACAGAGGTGATGGAATTCGGCCCAGGCCAGCCCCTGTGGAACAGGTCCTGGTGGCCAACTGAGGCCGGAGAATGCCCCGCCCGGTAAATAAGGTCAGGAACCTAAGGATCATCTTCGATGACAAACTGAATTTTGGCATCCAGGTAAAACAGCCTCACTTCATCCTCCTTTCTCTTATTAAAAACTCTGAGAATTTTTTCATCTTTAGAGCTTCAAAAGACGGTGATGGTAGCACTTTTTCTATCTAAGTTGTATTATTGTAATGCCCTATTTTTGGGCTTTGACAAATTCTAACTGAGAAAACTACATTTTCTACAAAATACCGCAGCAAGACTACTCCAGGCATTCCTAGAGGACAGTAAACCTCTGCCGAAATTAAATCACTTCACTGGCTTCCGGTCAAGCAGCGCGTAGAGTTCAAGGGCCTCAGCCTTGTGCACAAGGCAATATATGGTGGTGGGGCTGAAGACATCAAAAAACTGTTCCCACCATACATCCCTTCACATACCCTCAGATCTGCCAGCCTGGACCTCATTAAGATTGCAAAGACCAGACGGGCAAGATGGGGGGGTATGGCAATATCACAATGTGCGGCAAAGCTCTGGAACAAACTGCCACTACCGATGAAGATCCAACCCAACTTACAGCTTTTCAGAAAGAGCTTGAAACCCTTGTTGTTTACATCTGCATAGGCCTCTATCAGGCATAGTGCACCATTCCTGTCCACACACTCAGCGCCAAGGCGCCAGGGCGTTCGAGCGCTATACAAGCATATGGACATAAACATGTGCTTTAAAAGTTTGATGAATTTTTATGGTTTTTAAAACCCGAAACAAAGACCAAATAGTATGAATGAATGGAAATAATACATACAACTTGGACGACATAGCGGGCCCTATAGGAGCAGTTTTTCTAAGGTCTCTCTTATTGGGGGTTTTGTCTCTGGTATTGGGATTTAGTTGGGGGCAGTATTTGCCAATTTTTATTTTATGACAGATTTTTTGTTTTCTCCTTTTACATGTACATTGATATCTGGATGTGATCTATTTTTATGATCTTTTTATGTATCTATAATGTTGCTTGCACTGTGCCCTTATATGGTGCAGCTGAAATAATCCCTGTGTATAAGAAAGGTTCCCTCCTTCTATTGGGGAATTACAGGTGCATTAGCCTCATAGATGTGATACAGAAGGTTGTCTCAAGGGTCACTCTAGAATGGCTACAGAGGTCATAAAGGACAATGATGCTCTTTGCTCGATACAAGCAGACTTTAGAAACCAAACTTCTACCATTGACCAGGTATTCTGCCTCAACTCCTCTACTGGAAAACGGTGGTGCTGGAGGGTGGCAGTCTGTGTCTGATCTTCATAGATATAAAATAAGCTTGTGACCTAGTTACGAGTATCAAACTCTGGTCTGTCCTATCCAACATGGGGTTCCCACCTACCTCTGTAATATCATCATGAGGATACATGAGAAGAACTATGCGCAGGTTCGATGTGGGAAACTAGGGGAGCTTTCTGAACAATTTCCAGTAACTAGGGTGTACAACAGGGCTGTGTGTTGGCCCCGATGCTATTTTGTTTGTACATCAATGGGTTGGTGGATACTTTAAATGAGGTCAATGACAATGACATTCCCAGGTTTTGTTCTACCAAAATTCCAACCCTGATGTTCACTGATGATTCCCTCTTCCTATCAAAATCTCCCATGGGGATTTCAAAGGATACTCAATGGGTTTAACTCATTTTGCATCGAGCGGGGTCTTGAGATTAACGATGCTAAGACAAAATTTATGGTTTTCAATTCCATGCATTCCACCAGAACCAACCCCGTGCTGAATGGAATTCTACTGCAGAAGGCTGCCATTTTTGAGAATTTGGGGATTACAATCAATGAGCACATGGACTGGACCTTTCACATAAGGAATCAAAGGTTGAAACTAGCACAGAGTACAGGCGGCCTGGCTAAGGTCTATAGTTCTACATTCTCTAAGCCTCTTAACCCTCATGGAAATATACAAAACCCAATCTCTTGGAGCCATTACTTATGAGGCAGAGCTATGGGGACAAGGGTTTGTTAAAGACATTGTATTGGTAGAAAATTAATTCATGGGGGACTTATTGATGCTTCCCCCTAGAACCCCCTGACTCCGTTCCAACTAGATCTAGGACTGTGCCCCATTTCAGAGACCACTGCCTTAAGACTTCTCTTCTGGAGGAGAATTTGGTCGACCCCAGAGTAGACTCCATACAGACAAGCTCTAAAAGAACTGGGAATCCAGGGACAAAACGCCTACCCTTATTTTCTCTTCTTAGGGATACCCTGACTAGTATAGGACTAGTTTTTGTATGGGATGACCCTCTAACAACCTTCCTGGCAATTCCCAAGAAGAAACTTGTGGATTGCTACAGGGCTTCCAGACTGTCCTCTCTTATGAAGGGCCCAACAGAGGTCATTCTGACAAGGAGTTTCCTACAGATTAAAGAAATGTAAAGATATGAGACTTTCTTAGATGAGATCCAGCCAGTACTAGCCAGGAAGTTGTATGTGCAGTTCAGGAATGGCTCGTTCCCCCTGCGCACATTTACTACTGCCTGGTCGAGGGAATTCGATCGGAATTGTCCCTCCTGTGGAACAGCAGAAGAAACTGAAGTACATGTACTTTACTTTTGTCCAGCATATAAAAGAGTTAGACATATGTGGATAGTACAGATCTGCAGGAACTTAGGGATGTCTAACCACCTAGAGGCCCTCAGATACTGAAATACAATTTCAACCATGCAATAGTGTTCACAGTATGTAGATTCCTCTTTTTCAAATGGTGTATTTGGAAAAGGTTCTAGAATAAAGGATGGCTAATTCATATTGACTAGAAAAGAGGGCTTCTCGGTGAAAAAGACTAGGCTTATGCTGACATGGCATTTGATTTTGATATTATGTGTAGGAGGCCAAGATAGTAATTAATTCTATCTTAAGACTTATTTTTAATTAATTCGCTTTTGAATTAAATTTAGACCTTAACGTGTATATAATTGACTTATGTGCTTTTAATGTTTGATGAATTTTTACAGTTTTTAAAACCCGAAACAAAGACTGAATGAATGGAAATAATACATACAACTTGGACGACTATAGGAGTAGTTTTCTAAGGTCTCTCTTATTGAGGTTTTTGTCTCTGGTATTGGGATTTCGTTGGGGGTAGTATTTGCCAATTTTTATTTTATGACTGAATTTTTGTTTTCTCTTTTTACATCTACATTAATATCTGTATGTGATCTGGTTTTATGATCTTTTTATGTATGTATAATGTTGTTCGCACTGTGCACTTTTATGGTTCATCAAACCAAAATAAAGTTAATATGATGACGAATTTTGGGATCCTATTAACTCTCCCTATAACACATCAATCAAACGTGAAGGTGGGCGAGTCAATAAAAATTCTTCAAGTAGATAGAGTATACACCAGAAATATTGTTACCGGAGGTAAGTAACCTTTTCCTATGATGGACTTGGTAGAGGGTTGACACACTGATGAGATGATGTCTACCACCTCCGGTGGCAGCTGCAAGGAGTTCATATGTCCTCTGTGGATCTCCAGGCATGAAGGAGAATGCCTCTGAAATTGGGATACAGCACCATTCCCTCCGACTGGGAGAGAAGGTCTAGTCTCCATGGCATCTTGAGAAGGGAACATCTGGCGAAGCGCTGAAGGTCTTCGAACCACACTCCCTTGGCCAATCTAGGCCGATGAGAATTACTTAGAACTGGGTCTTAGTGCATTTTCCACAGAACACAAGAAATGAGGGGAAATGTGTAGTGCCCTTGAAAGTGTCACCTCAACTGAAACATGTCCCACAACACCCCATGAAGGGATACTGGGGGGCACAGATCTGCTGGCATTGAGCATTTTCCAAAAAGGCAAACAAGTCCACCTGAGGAGTACCCCAGCAGGTGAAGATATCCTAAGCTAATACCCATAGTGGACGCCACTCATAATCGGCAAACCACTCCTACTGCAGCACTGGGGGAGATTATGATGGAGTCAGACGGGTCTCCCCCGTACTGTAGCCACTGCTCATAGAGGCACCACTGCAGGGTTCAAATGAGCCAAAGAACATGCAGGACTAGGAGAATGCAGAAACCCATCAGACCTGAGAGTCAGAGGACCTTCAGAACTGTGACTCTCCCGGTGTGCTGGAAAGAAGGAACCATTGCAGTCCTCAGAGGTGGAGGAAAGGCCTGGAGCAGAGTGGTGTCCAGTACTGACCTTATGAACTGGATATGTGGGCGTCGGGTGGGATTTCGGCTCATTCGTCCAGAACCCCGGTCAAACAGTAGGGCTACACTTGACTGTAGATGGGCAGATACCGCCTCTGGAGATCCAACTTTGATTAGCCAATCATTCAGGTTTGGGAAAATAGGTTTGAACAACCTTCGGAGATGGATTGAAACCACTGCCATCACCTCTGAAATCTTGAGGTGCCGATGTTAACTCAAAGGGTAGCACTACAAACTACTACTGCATAGAACCCCCTACAAAACATAGATACCTCTGATGCAAATGCAGGGCCAGGATGTGGTTGATTGGCACCGTACAGTCTACTGGTTTCAATGCCGGTTACATTAGAGCTAGAGTTTGTCTCTTGAAATTTTCCATTTTGACCTGTAGTGTGATCGGAAGCAGTGTCAACTGCGCTCTTCGTCCCTGGCCCAGCGTATGAAGAGCCTCGCCTCATGGTCCTTGATGGCCTTTGTGTGCTTGCTCTGGCAGGAGTAACAAGACCAGTAGTCGTGGTCTGAATCGAGGCACTAGGGCAGATGAAGAGGGGATCTGTTCTAGATCTCAGTCCTTCCCAGTCCCTACAGGGTTTGAACCCTGATCTCTAGGGAGGAGACACAATACTCCACTTGTTGGAAAATGCCTGTGGGAAAACATAAGACTCTTTGAGAGAGTAAGCTCTGGACCAGCGCCTTAGGAGTAGGTAAAAGGCTATTGATGACCTTGTGCTGGGATGCTTTGGTGATGTCATCGGATGCTGCTTTTGCTACTGATGCAATGCTAGAGTCTACTACTGGCAATGTGATAGCCTTGAAGATTCCTGATCCAGACTGGCACCTGGGATTATGCTATAAGTGAGGAAGCGTCAGGTAGAAGTATCCATCAGATGAGATCTCTCTTTAGACGCTTGACTCTCACTGGTTCACAAAACCTTCAATGCAAAACATGCTGTGATGGACAGAACTCTGGCGGCATAGATGTGCTGTGCTCAGTCTGGTATTTAACAGCAAGTAACAGTTTCCTTTCCAAGTTCTGGAAGTGACCTCATCCCAAATTACCACTACAAGATGGTTGTGATGATGCACAGCAGCAAGGACTAGGCACTTTGTGAAAATGAACTCAGTGGAATGCATTAGTTTCTACCATCTTTGGCTACTAAAGGTGTTCCTTTTCTGTCTTGTGACATGAATATTTTATCGGTGATCTCCTTCATCTATACAAGGCTGGGTTATGAGAACACTGTATTTGGTGGCTCCAGCAACACAAAAGCAAATTTCTGATGATTCTGAATGCTATGGTCTATCTTATTTGTGGGCTAAGAAAGTCTAAAATGCATCAAAAACTTTCACTCTTTGCTCACGAGGCAGCATATGCTTTTTAAGTTCGTGCATTCACCATCAGAGTTTATAAAATGAGGGTTCCTTTTAGCTTGTAAACACAAACCTGAATATCATTTGTGCTCCTTTCCTTCCGAATCCAGATTTCTTTCCCAGTGTCAAGGTTGCACGAACTGCATAACAGAGAGTCGATACTTGTGGATTCTAGCTTCTAAGAGCTGGAATTATTTAGTGCTCAATATTTAATCTTTACTTAACCGTCAAACCTTAAGAAACCTCATTAGAAGTAAACATTTCAACATCGTTTTCTCATATCAATAATTTTGCCATCAAGCACTAATTCTATCCATGAAACAGTTAGGATTTGGTCAAATGATTCTCCACAAATAAGAAACTCATAAAATATTTTTACATGCAATTAATCAAACAATTAATTATTTACATAGTCAGTGGTGAGCGGTCCAATCCCCAAGGATCCAGCTGTTGAATGTCACTGGGGAAATACCCCTATGGTGGGTGCATTTACAGATGCATGTGATGATGGAAATGAGCATCGCTTCTCCTGTGTCAGGTCTTGGGAGGTACATGTGCACTGCAAGCATTAACCCAGAGAGTTTGAGATCACAATGTCCTACTTTCACTTCTCATGTTTTTGGACTCTGTCCTCTGGCTGCAGCAGTGAAACCATCAATGTTGCACAAAGCACCTAAAGCCCACAATTAACTATGAATATTCTCCAGTGCCTGCCAGTTAAATCAGTTTGAGTGTGTTGGGTTTATAGGTTTTAGAATTAATCCCTAAAGTTAGCTGAAAATACCCTCGTTAGTCCAAGCCCTGTCCATAGTGTTGATTTTAAAAGTAGCATGAACAGGTGTGTGTGAATGTTGTTCTTTATAACTCTACTTTACCAAAGTAAAAAACAACACTATTTATTTTCTTTTGGTCTGCACTCTGCTAATGTCTTAATGTGTTTCCTGCAACTTCATTTATTTTTCTTATCTGTAGAGAAATGAATTGATCAATCACTGAGTAGACACAATTATTCCACAAATATCTGTGTTGCTTCCATTCTGCTAGTCGGGGTGTCTATCTTCTACTTAACATCCTCCGGCGTTTGAATGCCCCACATAATTGTAACTTTATCATCTTCTGTACTTTGCTGATGGCTTTGTAGGCTTGGTAACCAACTAAAGCTCTTCTCTTACTAACTGGACTTGAATGGTTTCCCCGGCGTGTGTTTTCTGTTGTCTTTTGAACTCTGAAGATTGACTAAAGCTCTTCACACATTTACTGCAATGGTATGATTTTAACCCTGTGTTAGTTTGCCAATGTCTTAGGAGGTATAATAACCAACTAAAGCTCTCATACATTTACTGCAATTGTATGGTTTTCCCATGTGTGTGTTGTCAGATATCCCTGTAGGGCTGGTCATTGACAAAAGCTCTTCACACATTAACTAGAGTTGTATGTTTTATCCCATGTGTGTGTTTGTTGATGCCTTTGGGGGTGTGATAACCAACTAAAGCTCTTCACACATACACTGCAGTCGTATGGTTTTTCCCTAGTGTATGTTCAATGATGTTTTTGTAGCTCATATAATTGAGTAAAGAATTTTGCACATTCCCTTGATTTGAATAGCTTTTCCCGTGTGTGTTCGGTGATGTCTTTGCTGCTCTGATAAGTGACTAAAGCTCTTCATACATCCCCTTCACTTGAATGATTTTTACCCTCTGTGTGTTCGTTGATGTCTTTGTAGGTCTGATAACTGACTAAAGCTCTTCAAACATTCACTGCACTTGAATGGTTTTTCCCCTGTGTGTGTTCGTTGATGTCTTTGTAGGTCTGATAATTGATTAAAGCACTTCACACATTCACTGCACTTGAATGGTTTTTCCCCTGTGTGTGTTCGCTGATGTCTGTAGAGGTGTAATAACCAACTAAAGCTTTTTTCACATTTACTGCAATGGTATGGTTTTAACCCTGTGTGTGTTAGCTGATGTGCTTGAAGGTGTGATAACCGACTAAAGCTCTTGACACATTCGCTGCAATGGTATGGCTTTTCCCCTGTGTGTGTTCGCTGATGTCTTTGGAGCTGTGATAACTGTCTAAAGCTCTTCACACATTCACTGCAGTGGTATGGTTTTAACCCTGTGTGTGTTCGCTGATGTACTTGAAGGATTGATAATTGACTAAAACTCTTCACACTTTCATTGCAGTGGTATGGCTTTTCCCCTGTGTGTGTTCGCTGATGTCTTTGTAAGATTGATAATTGACCAAAACTCTTTTCACATTCACTGCAGTGGTATGGTTTTTCCCCTGTGTGTGTTTGCCGATGTACTTGGAGGGCTGATAACTGGCTAAAGCTTTTCATACATTCACTGCAATGGTATGGTTTTTCCCCAGTGTGTGTTCGCTGATGTACGCGTAGGATTGATAACTGACTAAAGCTCTTCATACATTCACTGCAATGGTATGGTTTTTCCCCAGTGTGTGTTCGCTGATGTCCGTGTAGGATTAATAACTGCCTAAAGCTCTTCCCACATTCACTGCAACGGTATGGTTTTTCCTCAGAGTGTGTTCGCTGATGTCTTTGTAGGTCTGGCGATCGACTAAACCTCTTCACACATTTACTACACCCGAAAGGCTTTTCCCCAGTGTGTGATCGCTGATGTGTTTGGAGGTGTGATAACCATCTAAAGCTCTTCTCACATTCGCTGCAGTTGTATGTTTTTTCCCCTGTGTGTGTTTTCTGATGTCTGTAGAGGTGTGATAACTGACTAAAGCACTTCAAACATTCATTGCACTGGTATGGTTTTTCCCCTGTGTGCATTCGTTGATGTCTTTGGAGATCTGATACCTGACTAAAGCTCTTCACACATTCATTGCACTTGAATGGTTTTTCCTCTGTGTGTGTTCGCTGATGTCTTTTCAGGGTTGATAACAGCCTAAACCTCTTCACACACTCACTGCATCTGAATGGCCTTTCTTCTGTGTGTTTTTGCTGATGTGCTTGGAGATGTGATAAACAACTAAAGCCCTTCTCAGATTCGCTGCAGTTGTATGTTTCTTCCCCTGTGTGTGTTTTCTGATGTTTGTAGAGGTGTGATAACTGACTAAAGCTTTTCACGCATTCACAGCAATGGTAAGACTTTCCCTCTGTGTGCTTTCGCTGATGTCTTTGGAGATCTGATAACAGCCTAAAGCTCTTCACACATTCACTGCACCTGAATGGCTTTTCCCCAGTGTGTGTTCGCAGATGTACTTGGAGGTGTGATAACCAACTAAAACTCTTCTCACATTCGCTGCAGTTGTATGTTTTTTCTCCTGCGTGTTTTTTCTGATGTCTGTAGAGATGTGATAACTGACTAAAACTCTTCAAACATTCACTGCAGTGGTATGGCTTTTCCCCTGTATGCGTTCGCTGATGTCTTTGGAGATCTGATAACTGACTAAAACTCTTCACACATTCATTGCACTCGAATGGTTTTTCCCCTGTGTGCATTCGCTGATGTCTTTTTAGGGTTGATAACAGCCTAAAGCTCTTTACACATTCACTGCATCTGAACAGCTCTTCGCCTGTGTGTGTTTGACGATGGCACTTTAATATGGATGAGAAACTAAAGCTTTTGCTGCATGTGTATGATTCTTCCTTCTTGATTAGTGTCTCTGGGTCGGGTATATATTTGTCTACATCCCATGACTGTGTTTCCTGAAGGGCCAGCATGGTTGATAAAGCACTTGTATTATTCCCACATTTCCTGCATTTGTTGGCATTTACAACATTTGATTTCCAATTTAAAAATAAAGTACAATGGCCACTAAACACTTGCCACACGCATAATATTAGACAGGCTTCCTTGCAAGAGATGTTGTCTTTGGATTGGATAACAGGTTTTGACACTTGTGGGTAAAAATAAATCCTTCCCGTTGGTGCAATAGGGACAGTGCTCTAAATGTTAGACAGCAGAACTCCTCTTTCTTTAACACTTTAGTTGTTTGTCTCCACTCTGTTGTGCTCTACACTGGTTGCTGTGGTATAGCCAGGAAGAGTTTACAATACACCTAGAGCATTGAATGATGGTCTGTTATCATTTTAGGAATCAACGCACTGCTGTAACCACGTTATACCGATCCCATGATCACAGCTGAAGGTGATTTGTCAGTGTTGTGCCTTACTTTTCTAGAGGTCATTTCCTCAGTCCTGTGACGTGGAGGTGCACAGCTCAGACTCTTACGCACACTGAATTATCCTTCACAGCCTCTTCCGGAATCTGTCAGTTTATGTTCAGGTCAGTCCGTCTCTGACTGCGCTGATGTTTTCCTGAATACTGTAGTTCATTATTTCTGACCATTATTTGTAGATTTACAGAACAATAGCTGTTATTCAAAAGCATTTCATGCTTTCAAAGCTTGTGTTCTGTTGGATGTAAAGAGATTTAAAATTACGAAATGCAAATGTAACACAATATGAATACAAAATATTTAACTGGCTTTTAACGACATCTCAACTTCACCATCTTTGAAATTTAGCAAGGATTATTTCACCATACACAGATATTTAAGCAAACAATCTGTTGAACATGTCTTATCTTATTAACTTCTGAAAAGGAGGTGAATTACCAGTGCTCACAGAGTAACTTAGTATAGAAAGGGCACTCACGGAGCACCACGTGCTAGAGGTAAAGCTTTAGGTAGATGCACGTGGACAAGATTTCATTTAAACAACAGATTGTGGCAAAAGAGAGATTAGGGTGTACGGTTGTTTATTTAGTTTCAGGAAGTGTACAACAAATTTGACTCCTCTGGAGGTACATAAGAAAGGTAACTGCATTCACATACTTCAGTGCTTTCCTGTTCACATTATATCAGCTCAAGTACTAACTCTTGTCTTTACCTTGCTGTTCGTTAAGTAATCACTGCCACCATCTCAGCCCACGCCGGGGTTGGTTCAAGAATTTCTGGTTTCTTCTAATCTGAAAGATTGGAACATTATCATGTGATGAGGTAGATATTTTTATTGCTGTAACATCCGTCCATCTCCCTCAAACTAGTTCAACTTGCAGGGCCTGGTTCTGGCCGCACACAATACATACACAAGAGATTCTTTAGTTCTTCCTAAAGTATCTAAAGTTCAGACCTTGTTGCATTTCAAGCCGCAGCTCCTTCCACAGCTCTTGCTGTAAAACCACGAGTGGTTCATTGTAATGCCCGACCCTTACATTGTAAGCGCAGATAAAGCAAACAAACACTGATCTATAAGTTAATATTCAATCATAACAGGTAATTAGTCCTTATTATTGAGACTTTATGACAACCAATAATTTATTTGACATATCAGTGCAGCCAGCAGATGTCTGCATATTCATCTTTTTTTTTCTTCCTTTCAGGGGTATCTGACTTAGTGTTGTCTCTTTTGTGCCGAGTAGGCTACTCTTTGGCCGGACGGGGTTTTGGCAGCGCGCGAGGAGGTATCCGTCATCCGCAGCTGAATATAGCATTTCTACCTTAAGGCATTTCTTACATCCAGGTTTAACTTGTTCCCTGTTATTACCCGCCCACAATGTCTGTGTACTCATTTAACAGGTTATTTTTTAGCTGAATCAGGGGAACATACTTGATGCATTCACACAGCAGATGCCAGATAATTGCCTGATAATCATGCGCCCGTTGCTGTCTGTGTAGGATTACAAGCTTCATTGCAGAAGCTCACAAGGTACAAACAGATGACGTGCACAGGTAGGTGCTTATGAGCTATAGACGGAGGAGGTGCACAGGTAGGTGCTTATGAGGTATAAACTAAGGAGTCGAAAATTTAGGTAATTACGATATATAAGTAAAGGTGGTAAACATGTAGGGGATTATGAGGTATAAACAGAGGCGGAGCACACATAAGTGCTTATGAGGTATAAAGAGAGGAGGCGCACAGGTAGCTGCTTGTGAGGCACAAAGACAGGCAGTGCACAAGTAGGTGGTTATAAGATGTAAATACCGGAGGTGTATAGGTAGGTTCTTATGAGGAGTAAACAGAGGTGCACAGGTAGCTGCTTATGAGGTACAAACAGAAGAGGTGCACACGCAGGTACCTATGAGGTACAAACAGAGGAGAAACACAGGTAGATGCTTATGAGGAATAAACAGGGAATGTGCAGAGGTAGGTGCTTATGAGGTAGAAACAGAGGAGTGTCGGAAGCTGGATCTTTATATAGTACACCAAAAAGAGGTATACTGTACAAAGAGTCCACATATTCCTATAAGTGGACAGGGTTTGCTCTAGCAATCCCAAGATGCTCTTCTAGGGGGTAGTAAGGCCGAGCAGCCTTAGGCCTATCAGAGATCAGTGTTAGACATCGGTAAAATACACATACAATAAATAAACGATACACACAACTCAATAAGGAGATCCCCCAATTTATAAAAATAACAAATACATTTATATATATGTAAGAGGCAGAATCAATATGATCAGGTGAGTACGTTTCGAGATAGAAATTCTTTCAATTTTAAAAAGTCAACACTTCTACCATTTTCAGAAGCTGCAATGTTATCTTACGGGAGGAAAAACAAGTATGGGATACAGTAGAGTAATGATACTTACGAGACCAATCTCTTGGACTTAAGGTAAGTATGGGGCAAGGTCCAAGGCAGCGCCAGCAGGTCACCTCCAGTGGCCCTAGGGCAGCAGGGTGCAGTGGCAAAATACAGCGTCCGGTGCCCAATGTTAGTCTATGGGGATCAGTCTGCATGAAAGGAGACTGCAGGTTTGGATTGGGAGGCCAGACGGGCTAAACCAACAGGGGGGCTCAGGCCACACAATGCTGCGGGACATGGAGAAGCCTTCAGTCCTCGTCTCCTTGGGCCACGGGTAACGGGTACAGAAGTGTCTTTAGGCATCAGGTTTTGCCACAGGGAGCGTCGTGGTAGAGGGGGCCTGCAAGCAGAGGCCGCAAGTGGCATTGATATGTCCACAGAGGTGAAACTTAAGGTGGGCATCGGGTCTGGTGACTGGGTTGGCACTGTGGCCTACTTCACCCAGGTGCTAGGTGGCTCAGGTATAGCGATGCTTTCCAATGTCTGGTTTTCACAGTCTTGGAGCCTTACAGTTCTTTCTTGGTACCTACAAGGTGCAGGGGAGCAGCTCTGCTGTTCCACAGGAGTTTCTAGTTCTTGGCCGAAGTGCTGGCAGTTCTCCCAGGGTTTGGAGACATCACAGCTGCAGGACAAGTTGTGTTTCGGTGCAACTGTCTAATAACATACAGGTCAGCAGGGTGGCCGCTAAGTCAGTTGCTGGATCTTCTGTTCTTGTTTCTTGCGAGTCTTCACGTCTGTCCGTCTTCTTTTAGGTCGGCAGGATCTGATCTCCTGATGCCACGGTCTCCCATAAATACTAGATTTAGGGGCGTTAGCGGAGTCTAGGGTAATAGCCATTCAGCTATTGACCCCTGGGGTCCTACACCCCCAATATCACTACTTTCACGAGTTCTTCAGTTGGCCATCACAAAGATGGCAGACTCTGAAAGGTTGTGATCATTTCAGGTAGTCCCCCTGAAGGGTGGTACTAGCCTGGAGGTGAACACGCCTATCTGACTACTAATTTTCCTGCCTTGCTCAAGTGCCAAATGGGCCCTGGTCAAAGGCGGTCAGCATCCTCTCCTGTGAGGGAATCTAGATTGGCATACCAAAGGCGGTTGTCTCGTGGACCTGCCTTGGAATGCTAATCTGTAGGTCATTCTGTGGGAGGGGGTGTAAAAAAATCCTCTACCCGGGCAGGATTTGTTTCTGACACCTGAGAGCAAAGGCCCACACCCAAGGGGTCAGAAACTCGTCTGTGGCGGCAGGCTGGCTAAAACCAGTCAGTGAGCCCACTAGTAGGGTCTGGGTTCGCTCATGCAGGGATTATTGGTACAGTTTAATTACTGAAGTACCGCTATTGGTGGCCAGGTCTATCAAAACAGACCAAGGATTTTATCCTTAAATGCAACATCTGCCAGCAGATGAAGGGCTCCACCTTGGCACGTCCAGCAGAGACATCTCGTTTGATTTAAGACAAGCCCTTGGCATGTGTGTATTGGGATCCCTGCGGTGCCTTACAATCAGATGGGGCTTACAAGTACATCTTGGTGGCAGTGAATTCATGATCCAGATTCCTGTGGGTTTGGCCACAGCGCTCAGCTGATGCTCAAACTGTAATAAAGGATTTGTGAGTCTTCATTGGCTCATACTCAATAGCACACTACATTGCGACTATAGTCTGGCCTTTAGCTCTCTGGCTTACAAAGAAGCCATGGGAGGTTTGGATGTGGCCTTGCAGTACTCCTCCCTTACCATCCTGAGGAAAATTCGGTCGTTGAGAGGAAAAACCATGACTTAAGCAGTCCTCAAAAGCAATGTTGTTCAGAGGGCACGTAACAACATGCCAAGTAAAATCCCCAGGGGGGTTGTATTCCTTATGAACTCCTGTTTGGTGTGAGAATGTAGGTACCAGACCTCGATAGTGTCAGTACAGTGGTGGCTGAAACACTATTTGACAACAATGAACGTTTGCCTGTTTTACAGGAACTCAATGAATTTCGCGTTTATAAAGGAACGGCTAAGTAAAACGCACAAACAATGGGGAAGTGATGGTTATGCCAGCAAGATCTGCCTTGGTCCGAAGATTGGGGACCTGGTCAGAGAAATAAATAGTGTATCTTAATTATAATAATATTTGTAGTAATTTATATGTATTAAACATTGTAATAAATATTTCATTATTTGAAAAATATATAGTTTTTAAATTTACATTTATTTTGTTATTTAGTCTGTTTCTGAAATTATTTTATTTTGTTGAAGTGAATTAGTGACTGGAGTGGTTATAGTACATTTTATCCCTCCACAAACCAACACTTTTCATACTGTTACACTGACTGGAGTGGGAATAGTAAATTTCACCCCTCTGCAATTCAATACTTTCCCTAAAGCTGTACTGAGTGGAGTGGGAATAGTAACTTTTACCCCTCCCTAATCCAACACTTTCTTTACAGTTGCACTAAGTGGAGTGGGAATTGTAAATTTTACCCCTCTGCAATCCAACACTTTCTCTACTGTTGCACTGCGTGGAGTGGGACTAGTACATTTTACCTCCCCTGCGTTCAACAGTATGTCTACTGTTGTATAAATTGGAGTGGGATTGACATATGTATTATTAGTAAAATTTAATAGTTTACTGTAGGAAAGTAGGATCTGCTTCTAAGGTTACCCCCACTTTTTTCCTGGTGCTAAGCTATATTTGACTAGCCTGACTGCGATCCTGCTAATCAGGACCCCATGTTATCTGCTTTCTCCATAAATTGTTATGTTCAGTACTTAAGTACACCCCACATTGGATACTGGGGTACCCTTATAAGTTCCTAGTACCAGGTTATAGGCACCCCAGATATTATGACACCGATGAGTGTCAGGAAGACACATCACACAGGGTCCATGGTGGCTTGTGTCATCTATCGACATCCCCATGGTTTCTGCATTAACCATGTTGCAATGTATGTTTAAAAGAATGTTTGCTTTTACCAATGCTTGTATGTTAGACCAACTAACTTTGCCATTGCTCCTTAACATTGGGGGCATCCATTTCTTAGGCCAATTGAAGCTGCCAAATACTTTGTAAACTCCAAATGGCAGTCGTAAGAGAATGTTCTATTTTAAAAAGAACCGGTACACGCTAAAGAAAAACACGCATCAGCTTTGTTCCCGGTTCCCAGGGCAACACACGAGACTGGGGCATGCTGCAGCTAATCTGGTGGTGAAGCAACGTTGCTAGACATGTTGCTACAACATGCCCGCCTACGCACAACGATTGGCCATAAATAGCCATGCCCCACAACACTTATTGCTTGGCTTTCATTTCCTTTCGTCGCAATGGCAGCCTTCCCCTACGAACAAGCCTCCCGCTGCGTCATCGCCTTTCACGGAGATCTTCTGAAATAGCGGAGAACTCCTTCGAGCCGGCTCCCGTGGAGGAATTGCATCAGGTCACGGAGAAGCTAAGTGCACGTTCCTTGATTTCGCTTCGCATGTAACATGCGCTTGGGGAATGTTTGATGACATTAACTTCTTTTTAACCCACAGTTAAATTTGATATCCTAGAGTTTAAATGATTTCCGTTGGGCTTTGGATGTTGATGTTTGGCTTGCTATAAATTGGGGAGAGGATGTGGTCTTACGGCTAGAGCGTTTGACCTTGAAGCTGGGGAGCCGGGTTTAAGTTTCGGCAACCACTCTCAACATCCAGTGATTCTAGGCAAATTACATAATCTCCCTGTGCCTAATAAAAATAAATGAATGTGTCCATCTGTAATGAAACCGCTGCTCTTGTAAAGCTCTCTGATACCTGAAATCCTCCGGTCTAGTTTGCGCTATATAATACTCGAAAAAGGACAAAAAAAGGCTGATAGGGACACAAGAATTTCACCTACACCCCCGGAGACTTCATTGCATCCCGGTAAGCCTTAGAGGCAAACACAGGACCTTGGTCAGAATGGAAGGTGCAACAGGAAAATGTCCCAACAAAGACACGCAAATCTTTTATAACAGTTTGAGTGTTAGCACTGGGTTGCGGCCAAACCCAAAGGAATCGAGTGCACGAATCCACTGCAACCAAGATGTGTTTAAAAACAGTATCAGACGTCAAAGGACAGCAGTGATCAAGATAAATGCAACCAAATGGCTGCTTCTTAGAGATGTAAAGTTGAGTGTAGGGTGGACGTATAACAGTAGAAGGCCTAATTTGTTGACAAATATCACAAGAAGGAACATATTTACGTGCCTGTTTATATCAACCAAGCCACCAGAAACGTTGCTGTAAAAGTGAAATTGTCGCAGTAACTCCGGCATGGGCAGAAGTCACGCCTTCATGAGCGGCAATGATCAAAGAAAGTCTGTGGTCCTCGTTGGGAATCAGTCGCTCCCCAACTGACAGAATAGTTGCAAATGAGACTTGATCGGAAGACAAGTGATATGTATAGCATGAAGGGAAACCTTGGGGAAACTCGGTTCCCTCCTTCGTCTCAGCTATAGCCACCAAAATACCATCATCAATTTTAGTCAAAGACCTAATGACTGCTGCTACTGAACAAGTGGCTACTGCAGATTTGGCTGCCCCCTCAGCCATTGAATTACCAACGTGGGTCCTGGCCTCAATGTGCCACTGGAATCAAGCTATCCTGGCTGATGAGGGGTGAAACCCCGAAACTGGTCCTAGGATGCTTGTTTCCAGTCCAGGAAGGAGGACCTGGCTTGGCAGTTCAGGCTGGACTGTTCCCATGAAGCACAGGGTCAAGACTGATTTGCATATGGCCAAGTCTAAACCGGGGTTGCATGGTGAGCAAAAGAATTATGGATTTATCCCAGATCTCTTGACTGGAGGTGAATGTTTTGATTTATTCTGCATTCTGTCCATCAATTGTGTGTCTTTTGCTTTCCCACCCTAAGTGTGCCAGGTATGTCCAGACGTGGGTCCTGGGCTCACTGTGCTACTGGAATCAAGCTATCCTGGCTGAAGAGGGGTGAAACCCTGAAACAGGTCCTAGGATGCTTGTTTCCGGTCCTGGGAGGACCTGGCTTGGCAGTTCAGGCTGGACTGTTCCCATGAGGCACAGGGTCAAGACTGATTTGCATATGGCCAGGTCTAAACCGAGGTTGCATGGTGAGAAAAAGAATGATGGATTTAACCCAGATCTCTTGACTGGGGGTGAATGTTTTGATTTGTTCTGCATTCCGTCCATCAATTGTGTATCTTTTGCTTTCTCGCCCTAAGTGCGCCAGATATGCCCAGACGTGTGTCCTGGGCTCACTGTGTCACTGGAATCAAGCTATCCTGGCTGAAGAGGGGTGAAACCGGTCCTAGGATGCTTGCTTCCGGTCCAGGGGGGACCTGGCTTGGCAGTTCAGGCTGGACTGTTCCCATGAGGCACAGGGTCAAGACTGATTTGCCTATGGCCAGGTCTAAACTGGGGTGGCATGGTGAGCAAAAGAATTATGGATTTATCCCAGATCTCTTGACTGGAGGTGAATGTTTTGATTTTTTCTGCATTCCGTCCAATAAATTGTGTGTCTTTTACTTTCCCGCTCTAAGTGCGCCAGGTATGTACAGACGTGGGTCCTGGGCTCACTGTGGGCCCGATTCACAGAATTAACTTAAGACAAAATCCTAAACGTACTACTTTTGGTATTCACAGAATGCACTTACTACTTTTGGTACTCACAGAATGGATTTACGACTACTAACTTTACGTCAGCACTCTGGCCGTAAATTCTGGCCCTGGGGAGGAGCATCCGGCTTGGGGGTGGGGCTTGCAGCCCGGAGGCGGAGCTTGCAGCCCGGAAGCAGAGCTTCCGGCTCAGAGGTGGGGATTTAGCCATGGCTGAAATCTCCACCTCTGGGACGCAAGCTCCGCCTCTGGGCTGGAAGCTCCGCCTCTGGGCCACAAGCTCCGCCTCTGGGCCACAAGCTCCGCCTACAAGCCTGAAGCTCCGCCCCCAAGCCGGAAGCTCCGCCCCCGAGCCGGAAGTTAGTAGTCGTAAATCCATTATTTGAATACCAAAAGTAGTAAGTGCATTCTGTGAATACCAAAAGTAGTAAGTTTAGGAATTAGTCTTAAGTTAGTTCTGTGAATCGGGCCCTGTGTCACTGGAATCAAGCTATCCTGGTTGAAGAGGGGGTGAAACCCAGAAACCGGTCCTAGGATGTTTGTTTCCGGCCCAGCGAGGACCTGGCTTGGCAGTTCATGCTGGACTGTTCCCATGAGGCGCAGGGTCAAGACTGATTTGCATATGGCCAGGTCTAAACCGGGGTTGCATGATGAGAAAAAGAATGATGGATTTAACCCAGATCTCTTGACTGGGGGTGAATGTTTTGAATTGTTCTGCATTCTGTCCATCAAATTTGTATCTTTTGCTTTCTCGCCCTAAGTGTGCCAGGTATGCCCAGATGTGTGTCCTGGGCTTACTGTGCCACTGGAATCAAGCTATCCTGGCTGAAGAGGGGTGAAACCCTGAAACTGGTCCTAGGATGCTTGTTTCTGGTCCAGGGAGGACCTGGCTTGGCAGTTCAGGCTGGACTGTTCCCATGAGGCACAGAGTCAAGACTGATTTGCATATGGCCAGGTCTAAACTGGGGTGGCATGGTGAGCAAAAGAATGATGGATTTAACCCAGATCTCTTGACTGGGGGTGAATGTTTTGAATTGTTCTGCATTCTGTCCATCAATTTTGTATCTTTTGCTTTCTCGCCCCAAGTGTGCCAGGTATGCCCAGATGTGTGTCCTGGGCTCACTGTGCCACTGGACTCAAGCTATCCTGGCTGAAGAGGGGTGAAACCCTGAAACTGGTCCTAGGATGCTTGTTTCTGGTCCAGGGAGGACCTGGCTTGGCAGTTCAGGCTGGACTGTTCCCATGAGGCACAGAGTCAAGACTGATTTGCATATGGCCAGGTCTAAACTGGGGTGGCATGGTGAGCAAAAGAATGATGGATTTAACCCAGATCTCTTGACTGGGGGTGAATGTTTTGAATTGTTCTGCATTCTGTCCATCAATTTTGTATCTTTTGCTTTCTTGCCCTAAGTGTGCCAGGTATGCCCAAATGTGTGTCCTGGGCTCACTGTGCCACTGGAATCAAGCTATCCTGGCTGAAGAGGGGTGAAACCCCGAAACCGGTTCTAGGATGCTTGTTTCCGGTCCAGGGAGGACCTGGCTTGGCAGTTCAGGCTGGACTGTTCCCATGAGGCACAGATCTCTTGACTGGGGGTAAATGTTTTAATTTGTTCTGCATTCCGTCCATCAATTCTGTGTCTATTGAATTACCACCAGCATGTGCTCCCACACGTTGATGGCCCCAAAGTATGGATAATATGTCTGGGTGGAAAGCGCTCCTTAAGAGCAGCCACTTTAACCCAAAGCGTTTTATGCTTAATGGTGCTACCTTTAGAATCACGAAAATCATTTTGTGTCTAGAAGAATAAGTTGTCATTGAAGGATTGTACACAGTAAAACGAATCGCACACTAAAAGTGTTGGAACCTCAGGGTCAGCAAACTCAAGAGCTAAAACCCAAGCAGGTAGCTCCACCAATTGAGCTGTGTAATCACCAAGAGACTGTGTGTGCACCAAGGAGGATTTAAAATCACCATCAACAATGTTTCCTGCCACAATTGCGCAGGCTGCTGTATAAGCATGTTTAGAACCAACGGCGGGCTGTGCTGCTCCATCAGTTTAAATAATGCATTTGTACTGATCAAGAGGGAGTATTGCTAAAGAAGCTAGATGAACATGTTCATACTGCAAAAACTCCGGCATCTGTAAAGAAGGATCAAAGATAAAGTTGACATCAGCCGAAGTCAAAGAAGTAGCCCATTGTAGCCAACGAGGATGCAAGGCTTTTGAATTCAGGACACTAGCCTTTGTAACTGCTTCTAAAGCAGGAACCGATGAAACCATGAAAATGCGTTTACCCTGAGCCAGAGAGTGTTCTTTCAGAATCGTCATCTGTACTGCTGTCAAAAGAATTTCTGTAGAAGAGAAACGCATCACAAATGTAGTATACAAATGCGATTTATAAGCAATGGGGACGGTGTCCCCTTCATTGAACGTCAAGTAAGTAAAGCCTTACGCCCCAGGTACAATTCTTTTGACCAAATTTGTAGAATTGTCTTGTGTTAACAAGAAGTTGGTCACAAGCAGATCAGACTGCAGAGACCGAAGAATTGTGGGATGTTCCGGAAGCCCACTGGAAGCCGAAAAAGAAGGTTGTATCAATGAGTACACCGGTTTGATACACTGAGCATAATCAGGAATGTATGTCCTCCCGAAATAAAAAAAACAGCAAAGATTGCAATTTTTTTAAGTGTAGATGGAGGTTGCAATTGAGCACATTTCTCCAGAAAGTGGGGGGCCAACCTTCATTGTTGATTTTTTTGCCAAGAAAAAGAACCGCCAAGAAGGCGGTTTGAGACTTAGTAAAATTGAATTTGTAGCCAGAGTTTGCAAAATGTGCGATAATGTGGTCCACATGCAAGAGATGCAGCTCTAATTCATCATCCGTCAAGTATATGTCATCAACGTATGAGAAGGCATCAGGGTCGATCTCATGCAAAAGGGACACTATGCGTGCCGCAAACACACTAGGGCTATTCTTACATCTCATAGGTAATCTCGCGTAGCATTGCTGATTGCCCAACGCACTGAATGTGGTCAAATCACGGCTCTCAGGAGCCAAAGAGTGGCAGTAAAAACTGTTGGCAATATCCAAAATGTTTTTGTTCTTTTTTCAAACAATGTTATTCACTAACGCAGAGCTATGTGTGTTCTGGACTGCAAAGGTACGAACGTCTGTAAATGTCTGTAATCTAAAAGTATGCGATATGAACAGTTCGGTGTCAATATCGGAATAAAGAGGATTATACATCGATGAAACACAGGGTTCAATCACACCCTGGTATTCCAATTACGTCAAGATGTCACTTATGGACACTTTAGCATCTCGTTTGATTGGATAGTGTGGTTAGGGCTGAGGTGTGGAACACAAAGGAATCACATGAACCGGAGAACTCTAGTCCCAACCTGCCTTATTGCGATATAAAGCTGGGGCCAATGACAAAGCCAACTGCGAGGCATAAGCCTTTTTATTGTCATCGGGAACATATTGTAAAAAACTTGGTAGAATAACACCTTCCCCTCTGGAGGAAGCTACGATAAAAGGGGGAGACCAATCAACCTTCGCTAACAAAATATCATAGGAAGTAGTGAGATTCTCCCAAAACACTGCTTTAATCGGGTATTTAATATCACCGTCAATTTGGAGAATCATTTAATAAAGTCTATGAGCAGGGGCAACTCAAGTGTCAGCTGTTTCTACGGTAATGAAAGTTATTATTATTATTATTATTATTATTATTATTATTATTATTATTATTAAATTACACTTGTAAAGCGCTATCTACCCGGAGGCCTCGTAGCGCTCTTGACTTACTCTTTATTATTGCATGCGCAGGGCAGATCAGTGTGCTTTTGCGTACAGGTGTGTTTTGAGGGTTTTCCTAAAAGCAAGATGATTGGTGATTTCCCGAAGAGATGGGGGGAGGGCGTTCCAGAGCCTAGCCGCGTTATGAGAAAAGGAGCGACCACCCCATCGAGCCTTCTTGACTCTGACGGAGGTGGCCAGCTGAAGGGAGCCAGAGCGGAGAGAACGTCCAGGCAGGTAGGGGGTGGCCAAAGTCTGCAAGATTGCGGGACCAGTGTGATGGAAGGCCTTGTGTAAAATACACATAGATTTAAATTGCACTCTCGCCGCAATAGGGAGCCAATGGAGCTCTCTTAAGGCATCCCTGGCTGACTGTCGGCGAGGAAGATTGTAGAGAAGGCGGGCCGCACTGTTTTGGGTGACTTGGAGCTTTTGGATGACAAAGGAGGGGGCTCCCAAAAAAAGAGAGTTCCCATAGTCCAGGCGCGACAATATCAGGGCCTGGACAAGAATCCTCCTGGCCTGAAAAGGGAGCAGAGGGAGCACCTTCCGCAGCATCCTCATCAACCCAAAACAGGTGGCTGCAATCTTAGTGGCTTGTACTGAAAAATTCAGGGCTGGGTCAAGCCAGATCCCCAGGCTCTTTATCTGGGGCCTGGGAGTCGGAGGCTCACCCAGACATGGTGGCCAGATGGATGTAAAGACAGAGGGGGGAGAATTACCCAGCAGAATGACATCTGTTTTCTCTCCATTGAGCTTTAAACAGGAGGAATGCATCCATCTGGCGACCGCCTCTAGACAGGGACCTAAGGTGTGGGACGAACCCTCCGCGTGGTCTAAAGAGACCACCAGTTGGGTATCGTCCGCGTAGGTGACGATACGCACACCGAAGGGTTGGACTATTCTGTCTAGAGGCTCCATGTAAACATTAAACAGGGTGGGGCTCAGGGAGGAGCCCTGAGGAACCCCACACCTGAGAGAATGTTTAGATGATACTGCCTCACCCTCGAAGACCTGGAAGAACCGGTCGGTCAGGAAAGACGTCAGCCATTCCAGGGCCGCGCCCGCCACGCCCATGTCCGCTAGTCGCTGCAACAACGTGACATGGTTCACCGTGTCGAACGCGGCACTCAGGTCCAATAAAATAATGGCGACTTTCCCGCCCCGGTCCAACACAGCTCTTGCTTCTTCCGTGACCGCTAGAAGTGCAGTTTCCGTCCCATGTCGCGGACGGAACCCTGTCTGAGAGGCACGCAGGAGACTGTTTGACTCCAGATAGTTCGTTAAGATGTTGTTTACGTGCCTCTCAAGCAGTTTGCTCAACCATGGGAGCAAGGAGATGGGACGGTAGTTTGCTAAATTGGTTTGGTCGAGATTGGGCTTTTTTAGCAGCGCTCTAACCATTGCGCACTTCCATGTCGGGGGAACAGAGTTGGAGGAGATGGAGGTGTTAAGGACATCCAGTATAATAGGGCGGATCGTATCCATCGCCAATTTGAGGGTGTTTGGGGGTGCTGGATCATTGGGAGAGCCAGAGGTGACTTTCACAGTCAATTTATCCAGTGCTGGGGCGTCCAAGAGAGGAATAGTGTCTAGCCTACAAGAGGCCAAGGCATCAAAGGTTGGAGGAGTAGGGGGTTCCATCTCATTATTAGAGTCCTCAAATGAGGAGTAGATTGTGAGAATCTTCTGAGAAAAGAAGTTAGCCAGATCATTGCAGCGGTTTTGAGCGCCCTCAATTTCGGGGCATTCAACTGGGGGGGAGACAAGAGATTTCACAATTTTAAAAATTTCCCTAGGGGCATTAGCTGCTGCTTGAATTCTGCTATCGTAGAAGGAGGTTTGGGCTACTTTTAGCTCCTGTTTGTATAGCCTGATATTGGTTCTATATTCGTCCTTCTTAGTTTGGGAATAGTCCTGTCTCCAGGCTCTTTCCAGCTTGCGGCAGGCTAATTTCATACTCCTAAGTGCGGGGGTATACCATGGGGCTGGTTTTGGTTTTTTTATGAGATTATTATTTTGAGCGGGAAGGACCAAATCAAGTGTAGAGGTGATCCAGCCGTCAAAATTGTTGGTTGCTGCGTTGGCATGCGTCACCTTCCCCGGAGGGTCTCTAGCCAAGGCAGCCTCCCATGCAGGGATGGGGAGAGAGGACCATTTCCTAGCTAGGCGTTTGGCAGGACAATAGGCAGAGGGAAGCGTGTTAGTGCGCCAGATGAAAGGTATCACAAAATGGTCCGTCCAAGGTAAAGGGATAGGGGTCTCCACTGTGATGTCATTGATATTACTAAAGACCGTGTCGAGGAGATGGCCTCTATTGTGCGTGGCAAGGAAACCCTTTTGGTAGAGGTCCAAAGCTTGGAAATTGGCACGGAGTGAGTTAGCGGCATTGTCAAGAGGGTCATCGAAGTGCAGGTTAAGGTCCCCCAACAGGGTCAGATTAGGTGAAGATAAGATGACACTGGCCGCCAACTCGGTGATCTTAGTAATAAAGTCAGTGAGGGCGCCGGGAGGGCGATAGATGAGAATACCAGAGAAGGTGGTAGTGGGGGAGAGTTCTAGCGAAAATTGAAGGCTTTCGCAAGTCGATGACATGAAAGGGGTGGTACGGCACTTGTAATTGTCCCGATAGACAATAGCCAATCCACCACCTCTCCCAGTTTGGCGGTCCAGTCTCTTAAGAGTGAATCCTGGAGGGATGGCTCCGACAACGGTCGGATCGCTGTCTGCCTGAAGCCAGGTTTCTGTTAGGAAAAGGGCGTGGGGATTGAGCTCCTCAATCAGTAAACGTAATTCAATTTGGTGTTTATTGAAAGACCTACAGTTTAGTAGGAACATTCTCCACTCCTGAACGGAAAATGGGCGTCGGTTGACGCACATTGAGGGCGTCCAGTTACAGTGTTTGCAAATGAACTCTGAAAGAGCAGGCAGAGCCAGGTGATCACAGGCCGGGCTAGTGGCATTACGTAGGGCATGGAGAGTAGAACTGTCATACACCACCAAAGGTACAGCCCCAGCCATGGTGGGCAGGTCTTACCGCAGGTAGCAGGAAGCGTCTGGACGCGGACTGGCGCAGACTGGCTTCTCTCTGGCGCCTCTCCGGCGCGTCTACGGCGCTCCCGCTGCGCGTCACCGCTGCGCGATTGGGCGAGGGACTAAGTAGGTTAGGCGGAGTGGGAGACTAGCGCGTCAACCCACCAAGTATGGCCGCCTCCAATGGAGCAACCAGGAAGTAGTGCTGCTTGCCTCCCTCCACATCAAACAGCGCTAAAAGCTGCGGTGGACCGGGGAGTAAGCGAGCACAGCACACAGCACACAGCAAGTAAATCTTTACACTATGCTACATTTAATTCAAGTATTTTAAAAACGATCTAAAACCAGTTTTGCGTGTAGAAATGCAGGGACACGCTTGTAGCAGCCTTCCTTGCTGCCAAGCGCTAGCGCGATGGAAATTCGTGAGTCAATTACACGCGCGCTTCAAGCCAGCCCTTTAGTAATCAGGGCGGAGTGGGAGACTAGCGCGTCAACCCACCAAGTATGGCCGCCTCCAATGGAGCAACCAGGAAGTAGTGCTGCTTGCCTCCCTCCACATCAAACAGCGCTAAAAGCTGCGGTGGACCGGGGAGTAAGCGAGCACAGCACACAGCACACAGCAAGTAAATCTTTACACTATGCTACATTTAATTCAAGTATTTTAAAAACGATCTAAAACCAGTTTTGCGTGTAGAAATGCAGGGACACGCTTGTAGCAGCCTTCCTTGCTGCCAAGCGCTAGCGCGATGGAAATTCGTGAGTCAATTACACGCGCGCTTCAAGCCAGCCCTTTAGTAATCAGGGCGGAGTGGGAGACTAGCGCGTCAACCCACCAAGTATGGCCGCCTCCAATGGAGCAACCAGGAAGTAGTGCTGCTTGCCTCCCTCCACATCAAACAGCGCTAAAAGCTGCGGTGGACCGGGGAGTAAGCGAGCACAGCACACAGCACACAGCAAGTAAATCTTTACACTATGCTACATTTAATTCAAGTATTTTAAAAACGATCTAAAACCAGTTTTGCGTGTAGAAATGCAGGGACACGCTTGTAGCAGCCTTCCTTGCTGCCAAGCGCTAGCGCGATGGAAATTCGTGAGTCAATTACACGCGCGCTTCAAGCCAGCCCTTTAGTAATCAGGGCGGAGTGGGAGACTAGCGCGTCAACCCACCAAGTATGGCCGCCTCCAATGGAGCAACCAGGAAGTAGTGCTGCTTGCCTCCCTCCACATCAAACAGCGCTAAAAGCTGCGGTGGACCGGGGAGTAAGCGAGCACAGCAAAGTATCAGTTGCTTTCGCCTCCAGATGCTGGTGGAGTGTCTGGCGCACTATGGTAACCTCCGCCGCACTGTCAAGAAGGGATAGTGCCAAACTCCTGTCGAGGAGCAGGGTTCTCAGCATCTGAGGCATACTTTGCAGTCAAAGCAGAAACAATTTTTCTTCTGAAATGGGGCATGATATTTGGGTGGTTCCCCCGGCTTGACTTTCACATAAAACTGGCGCTGCTAGTCGCCTCTTGCTTGCGCACACTTGCCTTCTCAGCTATCCTGTTGTCATCCTCCATCGAATTGTTGATCCGAAGATTCCTGAAAGGAACAAGGAGAACGAGGATCAGGAACCTGCAACCTCTCAGGTGTCTTAATTTTAGAATGGTCATGCAAATCATATCTACGTTTAGAAGCATCAGGTGGAGGCAAACCTCCACGGGAACTAGACTTCTGTTGATGCTGTCACTGATTTCTGTTCCAAGCCTTTTTAGGAAAGACTGGACAACCCTCCTTATCAGGAGGGGACTTAATTGGTGGTTGACTAAATAGATGAATGCCTAAGCTATTCCAACCTAAAGATGTAACTACATCTGCTATGATAATCGGCAACTGCCGTTGCTGACCCACATCGGCCACCGCCGCTAGGCGTTGGTGTACCTGCAAGCAAACTGCCTCACCTTTAATGTTGGTCAGAGTCATATCGGAGACAATAGGGAACATTCCCACTAACTTCATCCCCAAATCCAGGGCTGGACACAAACACCATCTCTCAGGTGATGCCGTCACCTAAAGCAGGAATCAAACCACTCGGTCAACTCATTATGAGGATCCTGTGTTTTTCTACAGGAGTAGTATGTGGAAAGACAGCTTCAAGTTGTTCAAATTGTTGTGCAAGCCAAAATGGAAAGTCATCACGGTTTTGAGGACGTTTGCCCATCACTGAATTAATCATGACGGACTAATAACAAGACCACCACCATGTCCTGCCGGAGCCACTTGAATCGCACGCGACATAAACTGAATCAGACTTCTGTGTATATGAATCAGCGTTGTATGTAACTGATGTAGCTCAGTGAGTGTAATATTAAGATAATTTGGATGCAGTGCAAAACCTGCCAAAATTGGCCAAGTGGCTCCATCGACTGATAAGGGGCCTAAACAGACCACAGAAACAGGGTGAGGAAGGGCACTATTAAACAAGATGGTATGCTCCAAGTCCGTCAACGGAACTTCAAGCAATGCATAAGGGCAAAAAGCCTGCGGTACTGCGGCTGCTGTATATTCATGAAACAAATTATCATTCCCATCCACTGCCGGAAATGTAACCCAAGAGTAAAAGACCTAAACGTAGTGAGCCGCGCCCGCCTCAAAAACAGAAATAATGTTATCCCTGCATTGGGAACTCCACGTTGATTCAAGAATGCCGTGACCACTGCGTGGTTAGGTGCCGCAATAGCGACTGCCATAATAAAAATGGAAAAGGATAAACTGAAAGAACGGAAGCGCAAAACCGGGTTGAGAGAGAGTAAAAAGCTTTTTAAAATTCAAGCTTGACAGACCTATAAAATACAAATATAGGAGGCTAAGCCCTCACACCACAGACGTCTCCAGAAACCGGTGAGAAGGGATTGTTGGCGAGCACAAGCAATACTTGGGGGTCTCGCGAATAAGTACCAGACCAAACGTTGGTGGCGCCATATGGCAGGTATTCTGCAGAAATACAGAACTATGCACAGGAATATGGGACCTTGGTGTGTAGGGACTGGGTCTTCCTACCACCTTAGTACCCTCGAGCCCAGGACTGACTAGCTATAGTGTCTCACTTGCCCTCCTACTCACTCATGGAGAAACAAATGATTAGACACCCCAGGAACACAACACTCCCATATCTCTCAAGAATCACGGTAACGAGACACAACCTTTCGCATGCACTCTTGTACTTGTCCACAATAAGATCTGACAGAGACACGGAACAGTTTAAAATATTTATTTTAACTAACGTGCCCTAACATGCAGCATACATGCCACAACAAGCAAAAAAATGCATAGTACAGTCAGCATAGCAACTAGTCCATATAACATGAAGGGAGATGTCATCATGAAAAGACAATAGAGAAAAGACTATAGCGCCTAACCTCCCTCCCCTTGCTAAGAAGAAGTATTATTATATAAAAGAAGATCTCTGGGCTTTGTCATCAGACCCCATACCTTAGCCTATAGATGGTAGATCTAAATCATAGGTGCTGTCTCACTCTTTTTCTGGAAAGGTCCCTCTCCAAGTGTCCAAGTGTCTGTCACCTATTTGTGTATCCTACTAAAAATCCAAGTAAGCTGTCCAAATACCAGCTGCATCTGAATGTTTTGTCAAAGGGCTACGGTCTGGCTAGAACAAAATAACAAGGAGCATTGTTGTTCGACCTCGCTCATAATGTTCAGTCAAATCCCAGTAACATGCAGAGAATGAAAACAGCGTTGAGTGCTCGTGTGAAAGCAGCTATAAAAATATTGCATAAATACCGACATGTAGTAAAGTGCGCAAAGCAGCAGGTGGGCTGCAACGTGCTCATGCTAAGTTAGAAAAAACAACAATGTCCTTATGGACCATGTGACAATGGGCACAAGAAGCATGCAGAGATCGGAGGGGAAGACGTTGTCTTCCAAAGAAGGGCAATGGATTGTCTTGCTGCTCTCAGCATCTGCACGATTAGGCGCCAATCGGAATGTGCCATGGCTTTGAGTTGAGTTGGTCTTATACCCAGTAAAATCACCAGGGGGGGTTGGTATATGGAATGCCACCGTGTCCTTGATGTGACTTAGGACCTCTTTCCAAAACATCGTTAAGAGAGGATATGACCACCATATACGGATAAAGTCCCCTGTCGCTGTTTGGCATCTCCAGCAGAGGGGGGGGGGGGGTAGGTAGCATTTTCTGTAGTTGTGCAAGGGTATAGTACAAGCGAGTCATTAGTTTGTATGCTGCTTCACATTGAGGAATGCTCCTGTAGATCCTGGGATATCACGCCATAGTTGTTCCCAGTTTTGTGGGGACACCTCTTCCCCAGTGTCAGCTACCCATTGCTTTGGATAGTTGTTGAGGTGACTGGATTGTGAGTGTTGTAGAACCTTATATGTACGGGATATTAGGCCGTGGGTGCCCTCAAGGCTTCGGAAAAGGGTCTCACAGGGGTGAGGGGCTAGTGGCTTCTAAAGTGTATTTGGGAGTGGGCAACCAGTGGTGAAGTTGGTAATACTGTAGTCCATTGGCTTCAGTAACATGGAAGGGCTGTTTGCATTGTTCAAAGGTTTTGAAAGTGTCACCCTCGAAGAGGTCCTGGATGATGCAGCATTCTCCTCCCTGGCTCTCTTGATGGAAATGCATGTAGTTGTGAAGCAAGAACATGGGGTTTGGGGTAATAGGTGTGTTGGGGGAGGGGAAGGATGTCAGGCTTCTGGGGATCACAATCTTATCTCAGATTTCAAGGACAGTTTTCGAAGAGGTTGGTATGTATGCCCTATGGGGTTGCGCCATTCTAGAGAGTCAAGCCAGGTCCCACGGGGGCCTGCATGCAACTGTCCGATCCATGTGGAACCAGTGCTTTTCGCTCTTGCTAGCCACCCATTCAGATCTATATCGAAGATGAGATGCCTAATAGTATTCCAGAAGGTTAGGGCAAGCGGGGTTGTCTCGATCCCGGAGCAGCATAAGCAATTTGTTCGAAAACCGGGGGCGATCTTTGCCCCATAAGAAAGAGGTTAAGTCACGTTGGAGGCTTTGAATGTCTACCTGAGGGATGGATGTGGGCAGGGATTGAAAAGAGGTGGAGTATTTCAGGCAGAAGTATAATTTTGACCGCGTTGAGGTGACCCATCCAGGAGATTGTGAGTTTTTTCCAGTGGTGTAGTTCTTCCCAGCCTTCTTGTCTGCAAGTCGGCCAGTTGACCTGTGTCCAGGAGGAGAGGGACGGGTCAAGTTAAGGCCTAGGTAACGGATTGAGTTTCCCAACCAATGCAATGAGAGATTGAAGTCGTTGTATCTCTGGAGCAGGGAGGGTAAGATTTAGCGCACGGGACTTGGTCATTGTTAGACCTGGCATCATTGGCGTGAGTCTCCCTTCCATTTTTTACTGATTGCCTCCTCTGTTTTTGATATGTTTTTGCTGATTATATGCTTTGGGCACTGTGCCACTGCTCTTCAGTGCCATAGTGCAAGTGCTCCCAATGTTAAATTGATGTACTGATTAGTGATTCCATGATTGGGTTATTTGGTTTACTTGTCAGACCCTAGTAAAGTGCACAATGTGTGCCCAGGGTTTGCAACTCAAATGCTGCTGGTGGGCTTGCAGCACTGGTTGTGCCACCCAAAAAAGCAGCTTGTAAAGTGTGTCTCAGGCCTGCCATTGCATTGCCTGTGTGCAGTCTGTGACTGCCATTTCGACTTGGCAAGTGCACCCACTTGCCAGTCCCTAAACCTTCCCTTTTCTTCATATCAGATACCCCTAAGGTAGGCCCACGGGCAGGGTGCATTGTAGGTATAAGGTAGTACAAGCCCTGGTGTGTGTGGCATGTCCTAATAGTGAATTACAGCCATTTTCGTTTTTCACTATTGCAAGGCTACCTTTTTTCCATAGGCCGGAATAGGCAGTTAGATTATTACATCTTATAATCCTAACTGACTCAGGGAACATGGTAGACATTCGAATATGCCTGAACTCAGAATGATAAAATACATATTTTAGTAAAGTTGGTTTTAACATTCTGTGGGTAAGGATCATGACGCATCCCCTACTCTGCGCAAGCATTGAGGCACGACGCATCCTTTCCCATGGATCACGGAACCGACTCATCTCCCACTCTGCGAGTCTTTAGTTTGTTTGCATGACGCATCCAGGTACTTTGTTGAGAACTTTGTCGCATTTATCATCAATTTGAACTAAGCAACTTTTTATCATCTTTAAGTCAACTCTAAGTACAGTATTGTTGATTTTTGTCGTTTGTGGTCTTGTGTTAAGTCTATATAAAGAATACCTATTTCATAAAACCTGTGTTGTGCCCATCTGTAGTGTTTTCACTGTATTACTGTGTATATTCACAAATGCTTAACACACTGCCTCTGAGATAAGCCTGTCTGCTCATGCCAAGCTACCAAGGGGGTGAGTAAGAATTATATAGGAGTGTAATCCCCTTGCCCTGCCTTAGAAGCAAGTGTCCCTATTTGGTCAAAGGTGTACACCATTGCCAACTAGAGACCCCCAGTTCTAACAGTCATATTAATTTTGAAGCCTGAGGCTAGTTCGAAAGAGTGAAGGAGTGAGGTTAACACAAGAATAGAGGTGGCAGGAGTAGTGAGTGAGAGTATGAGATTGTCTTCAAAAAGTGATACTTTTTAGTCGTAGCCTCCAAATGGAAGGCCCATCATTTCTGCTGACTGGCGTATAGCAATAGCTAGATGTTCCACTGCTGAGGTAAAAAGTAGAGGGGAGAGTGGGAATCCCTATCTGGTGCTCCTGGATACCCAAATTGGGGGTGTGAGTTGACCGTTGATACAGAACCGGGCGTTGGGAGAGGTGTAGCGGGCCATTAGTTTTGAGATAATTTTGTGTCCTAGACCAATCTTATGTAGTACTGCACGCAGAAACTGCCAGTCAATACAGTACAGTAGGAGCCGAGTTTAATGCAGAGGTCCTGGGAAGGTGTGATGTCTGTGGCTTCACTAGGGGGTTTGTTGAACTCCAGAATGATGCTGAAAAGTTCATTGATAATTATGCCACAATATTTTTGTAGGATGATATTTTGGGGGTCGATTTTTTGTCAGTGAACCATTCTCATGGGCTTCCTGTACGGTTTCATGCACTTACCCATACCCAACACTTACCGCACCAACATCACCCAACACCCCACTCTCATACAGTCACACAGTCCTCCAACTAGACATAACACTACCTACTCGCATGCATGCTCATCAGCATCCGCTGACTCACCAATCACGCCACAGATCTGGGAACTTCTACTCAACAACACCCTGACCTACTTTTCCTCATGGAAACCTGGCTGAATTCTTCATCGGCACCAGACATCACCACAGCCACCTCCCCCCCCCCCACCCCCCCAACCAGGTGTAAGATCAGCCCAGAGGTGGAACTTCCCACAAGAACTACATCAGCAGCACCACATCCACAGGCATGTCACCTCCATAACAAAAAACTTGTGATTCAAACTCAACGTCACCCTAAGTGGCATTCTCATCCGCAGACCCCCCGGACCGTTCACTAACTTCACTGACTCCATTACAGACATCGTCACACCACTTACCCTGGACGTTAGCATTCACATCGTACTCGGAGATGGTGAGTTCCATCTGTAAGGCCAAGCCAACTGCAACTCAAAAGCACCCGTCAAAGACCTTGGAAACATGGGTCTCACCAGAAGAGCAAAGTGCCTACCAAGGTCACCAGACACATCCTGAACCTCCTGAACCCTATATTCACCACCTTAGACAATATCAAAGTAGAGGAGCCTACATAACTCTCCTGGACAGACCAAGCAATCATTAAGTTCAGCATTCCAGCCCAACACACACGCACCACTACTCTCAACACCCAGCAACCTGAACATAGCAACAGCATCCTCAAAGCCATTGAGAATTTCAACAATTGGATAACCTCCATTGCCGACTCCAAGGCACCCCTCAAACACTGCAATACTGAAAGTTCTAGACTCCAAGTCAGCTGGTACACAGTGGAACTCAGACTGATGAAACGTCACTGCAAATAACTAGAGTGCAAATGCAGACTGCTCCAGGACAATATAGAGAGAAGAAAGTTCAAATTCCCTTTGAGACGCTACCACAAAAAGATCCGGATCACAAAATGTTCCATTCTGGCAGACCTTCATGATGGTGACACCAACAGAAGCAAAGAAATCTTCACCATTGTGAAGAATTTCACCTCACCAGCGGCTGCCTCCAACTCGATCATCCCCTCGCAGGAGCAACAAAATCGCAGCAACTTCACCTCTTACGCAAACTTCCCAGGTGCTTTGAAACTGTACGAACTCTGGTGGCGCGTAAACTAGGACCTGCACATGGGAAGATCCCTTTCCTACCTCAGGGATACTCAAGCAAATGACAACCATAGTGTGTAAAACCCCTCTGCAGCTTGCAGAGACCACCAAATGGTGGTCCTAATGCAAATTCCACTCTGTCAGGTAACACCTTGACCCCTGCCTGAAATGGTGTCTACATGGATTGCAAAAAGCGGGAGACGCTCGTGTTTGCAGGAGGAACTGCGTGGCCCAGAAGGCAGCGGGGCTACCGGAGGACAGCTTGCCCCTCCCCCCAGTCACCGGGGGCTTTAAAGACCTCTCGCGTCTCCCGCTCAGCGGGAGACGCTCGTGTTTGCAGGATGAACTGCGTGGCCCAGAAGGCAGCGGGGTAACCGGAGGACAGCTTGCCCCTCTCCCCAGTCACCGGGAGCTTTAAAGACCTCTCGCGTCTCCGGCTCCGCGGGAGACGCTCATGTTTGCAGGAGGAACTGCGTGGCTCAGAAGGCAGCGGGGCTACCGGAGGACAGCTTGCCCCTCCCCCCAGTCACCGGGGGCTTTAAAGACCTCTTGCGTTTCCCGCTCCGCAGGAGACGCTCGTGTTTGCAGGATGAAGTGCGTGGCCCAGAAGGCAGCGGGGCTACCGGAGGACAGCTTGCCCCGCCCCCTAGCCACCGGAAGGATATAATTGTCTGGCTCCTCCCGCTGCGTGGGACGTGCGGGTTGGCGCCTGGCTAGGCCCGGGCAAAGGGCGGGCCGTCTGTGGCCGTCGGGGGCCAGAGGAGGCTGGGCTGGGGCCCCCCCTTTTCATCCGGCATCTGGCTCAACAAACACCTAAGGTACTGTACACACGTCGTTGCCTTTAGTGGAGAACCCGAACTCTAATGGTGAACTCTCAGGCCCACTGCATTCAACAGCGTGACTGGACTACAAAGAGGGGAGTTTTTTTCACCAAAGTTCCTAAATGGGAAAGAGGAAGGCCATGGAGGTTGGGGGAGTACCTACCAACAAAAAAGGAAAAAAAAAAACAAGAAAGTGCCCCACGCAGCTACTAATTGTGTGTTGACTAGAATAGAAGCTATAGTCAATGAGTGCGAAGAAGTTTTGGGCGGCAAGAATAGCAATGCTTTGGCTGATGATACCTGCCCACTCGATGAAGCTCTATTACAGACACAAAGAAGAGTAGTCCCTGCTATGTTTAATAAGCAAACCCCCCATAGGCAGCCCATTTGCGAAGTACACAATCCACCAGATATAACTAAAGAGGGACCCCATTTAAATTCTAACATTAAATCCACAACACTAGCTGAATCCCCTAGGGGGACACAACAGGATTGCGATATTGTTACCAAGGTATCCTCTTCAAAGAGGTTCGCAGCCCTTGAACATGTAAACGAAGACTCGATTCCAGCCCCACCGAGGGAACACATTGACATTGACATTATTAAGAATGTGGCTAGCTGTGGTTCTTGTGGCTCCACGAATAAGGAGTTACTTGGTAGAATCAAAGACCTTGAAAGGGAGCTGGCATCCCTAAGAGATAAGGTTGAAGCTCTTATAGTTAGGGGCGACTGTTCCACAGTTGTATCTGCTTCACCCTTGCTACCCACATCTGATACTCCACCCAATAGGGCTGGACCAGAGAACACTAAGGGAACTTCCCTCAGGCCACCTCTAGAAGCAGGCCGCAGACCGCAGGGCCCTTCAGCCACAGATAACACACCCCACAATACCAGATCATATGCTGAGTCCGTGAGAGCCAGAGATCCCAAGGGAAGAGCTATGGGCCACGCCACTATTATTGCAAACTATCATTGTCCGGCCATCCCCAAACCAGCCCTGAGCAAGCAAGCTGCCAACCCCTTCTGTATAAGAACACAAGGTGACTCAATCCTCCCAGTTAACATCTTTCCAACAGTATACATGACGCAGGTGCCAAGAATTAACACTGATAGGGGTTATGAAAGCAGCAAAGCCTCACATAACAAAGCTATACACTGGCTGAGGCATACAAGGGGCTGTAGATCCATCATACGGGAGAATATGGCGAAAGTGAGGCGAGTTTCACTGGGTAACTCTAAGACTGATTGTATCGAGATACAGCTATACGACCAGATGATTGCAGAGAACTTACTGGCATTAGAATTTACAACGTCCCCCCCTAAGCATTCTGCTATCCTGATACAGCGCTTTCCACTTTGGTCTCCGGTCCGGGAGGGCAATGATTCCGGACCGAGTCTAGTTAATTGACTAGAGGAGGTGCAGCCATCTGACCCCCTCCTGACATAGCGGGGTATATGTGCAGAGAAATTGATTTGGGTTTGGGTAGCCCCGCACCACGAGGTGAAGTGAGGGAGATCATAAAAGATATCACTGATTTGACACCTTCCGTGAAGGTCGTAAACGCTGGTTCAAGCACAAAAAATGCAGGGGGGATTCAATTCCTCTCCTGGAACATTGCGGGGCTACAAAAAAAACTATCTCTTCCAGAGTCGAATGAATTCATTGATAAATACGATGTCTGTTTGTTCCAGGAGACATGGAGTTCGGTCCCCCTGCAAAAGTCAGGGTTCTCTACTTACTACATCCTGGCGATTAGTTCAGATAAAGGTCGCCCATCGGGGGGGGCTCCATATTTGGTTTAACATTGCGCCAAACTGATCTGTCATCAAACATAACTCTACATCCCAGGACATCTTGCACATGACAATCAGAGGGGTTAAAAACGCTGCTCACACGGTGATTTTTAATGTTTATTCCCCATCGTCTGCTACTCTATCAGCTCTAGAGCTAGAATTGTCTTCCATCTTTCCCAACTCTGGTATCATTGCAGCAGGTGATTTCAACTGCACATTCGAATCATTGAGTGGAGATGACATTCTGGGCATTGGAGATGAAGATAGCGAATGGGCTATTCCTGCTTTGAATTTAGCGCCAATAAAAAAGTGGACCCAAAGGGCTATACAAATGAATGCCCTGACTCTAGAGCATAATTCAAGAGCAGTCAATGGCAGGACTCGCCCTGATCCCTGTGGAGCGAATACATACAATAGGGTCAGTTCCCCCTCTCGGATCGATTATATCTTGCTGGACGTACGTCTGTGGGGCGACCTTATTGATATGGAGGTTATGCCCAGTATCGACAGTGATCACAACCCCCTGTCCATGCAAATTATCTGAGGAGAGGATACAACATCCATTGTGACAGATAATATTCCGATGTTGCTAACAAGGGAGGTAGTACCGTCCAATTGCAATCGACGCCTTAAGTGGCACAAGGTTGCTAAGCAGGAGGAGAACATAGAACGGAAGATCAGGGAATTTGAATCATTCAACACTACCTGTGAGGACACACAAGGCTCCCAGTTCCCAAGGCTATACCAAGATACAATAGGAATGCTGGGAGAGTTTTTTAGCATCAAAGATATCAGGGAACAGAAAGCATGTCCACCACGACACGACCGTCCAATTTGTGGTACTCCGCCATATGCAAAAAAAGACAGGTTTTATCCACAACACTCCGGGCAAAAGACCTCATAATGATAAGAACAGCTAGGAGGGTCTATGCAAGAACAATAGAGCAAGCCAAGCGCTCCTGGGAAGAATCCCACTGGCAGGAGCTTACATCTGCCGCACAGTTGAAGGATTCAACTGTGTTCTGGGAGCTAATCAATAAAAGCTCTAGGAGAGTAATGGGCCAGTATCCAACCACATAACAGGCCGTCAGTGGTACGACCATTTTTTAATTTGTATTCTGGTGACGATCTGAACACATTTCAAGGGCCGGGGACCCTACAACCCATCGTTGAAACCCCTATACCAGAGGAAACCTTTGGGATCAACGAGGTGACATCGGCCATAGCAAGCATAGCGCCAGACAAGGCGGCGGGGCCCGATGGCCTCTCTGATGATCTATTACTGCCTGACCCAAAGCCCTGGGCCCACTTCATCCTCCACGCAATGAACCTCATTGCCAGAGGACATGCTGTCCCAGATTCCTGGAAGGGTGCCGAAGTAGTGACTATCTATAAAAAGGGGAATAGGGAGGACCCTGCCAACTACAGACCCATTAGCTTAATCGATGTAGTACAGAAAGTGGTTGGCAGTGTGCTCCTTATGAGGATGAGGTCATGGATGGATGACAAAAATGTTCTATCACATTTCCAGGCCGGGTTCAGACAGAGGGTTGGCACGATCGACCAGGTCTTTAGATTTTATATGATCTATTGGAAATCTGTGATCATTGGAAAATACAGTCTTTATGTGGCATTCATCGATTTAAAGACTGCCTTTGACCTGGTCCCCCGTACTAAGCTGGGGCAGGTACTATTCGATCTAGGTATCCCCCCACCGATTCTGGACTTTATCAAACGCCTCCACGAGGGAAACTTCGCCAGAATTGGGTGGGGCCGACAGGGCCAGCTGACAGAAAGGGTAGCGGTGGCCAAGGGAGTACGCCAGGGTTGTGTTTTGGCCCGACTCTGTCCTCTCTTTGTTAATGGGGTGGTAGACCATTTGAGGGAGGACCAGCCGACGCCCCAACCCTGGCAGGCAAAAAATTCCCCACTCTGCTCTTTGCCGACGAGACCGTACTGGTTTCAAAAAGTCAGATGGGCCTCCAAAAACTTTTAGCCCGATTTAGTCAGTTTTGCGACACACGGGGGTTAAGCATCAACACATCCAAAACCAAGCTAATGGCACTCTCACTGTTAGACCTGACACCTTGGCGTGAGTCTCCCTTCCACTTTTTGCTGATGTGCCTCAGATGTTTTGCTGGTGTTCGCTGCTCAGGGCACTGCGCCACGGCCAATCCGTGCCGCAGTGCAAGTGCTCCCAATGTAAAGTGTATCCGTAATTGATTTCCACGATTGCCTTATTTGGTTTACTGTCAGTCCCCAGTAACATGCACTAGGAGTGCCAGGGCTTGTAAATACAAATGCTGCTAGTGGGCCTGCAGCGCTGGTTGCGCCACCCACAGAAGCGGCCTCGTAAGATGTGTCTCGGGTCCACCATTGCAGACCCTGCATACAGTCAGGTACTGTTGCGCTGACTGCGCAAGTGCACACACTTGCCAGTCCCTAAACCTTCCCTTAACTTCATATCAGTCACCCCTATGGTAGGCCCACGGGTAGGGTGCATTGTAAGCATAAGGTAGGACAAGCCTGGTGTGTGGCATGTCCTAATAGTGAATTATCGCCCTTTTCATTCTTCACTATAGAAGGACTACCTGTTCTCGTAGGCCAAGATGAGCTGCCGGAATTATTTCACGCTATAGTCCCAGCAGGCTCAGGGAACACGGTGGCACGTCAAGTTTAGTATGCCTGAACTCAGAATAATAAAATACTTCCTTTAGCGAGGTTTATTTTAATATCCTTTGTTTGCAAATGCTACTTTTAGAAAGTTAGCCTTTGCTCGCCTAACTATTTCAGCCCTTCTCTGCCAGGATGTGTATCTGCTGTCTGGGTTTGTGTGAGTGACAGGGCTGGGGGATTCCCGGGGACAGTCTGGGCTACCAGGTGGTGAATAGAGTGATTACACCAGGATGGGTGGGCGGAGTAGCCCTTGACTCTGAATAGGGTTGTGCTCCACCACCACAATGCTGGCTCCACCTCCTGCGGAGTGTCTGATGTCCCTGCCCTGCACCCTGAAAGAAGACGGCAGCTTCCTGTCAACAGAGTGCTCTAAAACCGGGTTGAACCAGGCTCAGGCCCCCTGGCCTGCAAAGACAAAAGAAACTGTGTATACAAGTAGGAGCCCTGCTCCAAGCAAATCAGATCCTGTTTTGACCACGACGACCCTCTGCCTGACTAGAAGGACCAAGAGAAGCTGAAGGAAGGAAACCTGTCCCTGACCTGAGGGACTGGCCTGCAGTGGTGCTTAGCTGAGAACGGAGAGGAAAAGACCAGAGAGGACTTTGAAGACCTGTGCCTGAAATGATCTCCAAGGGCTTGAACTCGAGCTTGCCCCCTGTACTGAACCCCAGGACCAGTGGGTTCAATTCTGCCGGTGCCCGCCTGCTGTTGGGCCTTAAGTTCTTTTCCCTCGCCGGAGTTGTGACTCGGGTGCCTTCGCCCCTCCTAAAGTCGTGACAGCTCGGAGCCTGGTCGCCCCGCCACAGAAAGCCCCGCACAAGTTTGAGTCTTTCTCCGCTTCAGTGCCGAGCTGCCGGCTCTCCTGTCACCTCGCCTGCTACGGAGCGCGTTGTGCGCCTCTCATCTTCTGCCGCCGGAATCTGCACGGAGCGCATCTGATAGCCCCTGACGGTCCGTACGTTGCTACGTACCCGACTGTCTTGCTTTGCCCTCCTGCATACCAAGGCTCATGCCGCACCTCAAGAAGGCCTTCCGTACGTTGGTACAGGAGGCCCGGTGCTGCACCTGTCTGCCCGAGAACGCGACGCCCCACACAGATCCACAGGTACGACCTAGCGTGCTAAGAAGTAGTACGCCCCGCAGGCCTGAACGGCGCCTCGCCTTGTGAGCTGCACCAGACCCCGGATCGCCGCAACCCTCCACACCGTCCCACTCACCCGCCTCGCACCTCGAGGGGGCTTCGAGCCAGATAGATCCTTCGGAGAACCGTTGGCCTCGTCCCTGGTCCAACCTCACCTGTGGCCGCGCTTGAAACGCCTCGGACACTCAACCCAAGGTACACTTGAACTCGATCCCGAGTTTACATCAGATCCAGGGTCCGCAACATTTGTTTTCCCTGTCGTCCGTCATTCATCCACGAGTCGATTCTCCAGCGCGTAGCGCGTTTCGACCCTCAGTGTACCTTGCTGTCCAAGAACACTTAAGAACAATTGCCTATTTAAATCTGGTGGCCTCAATCGCTAAACGTTATATGGTCTTGTGATAATCCTGCATATGAAGTATATCTTTTACAAAAAGTCTACGTAGTATTGATATAACCTTACGACTGGTGTCCGTCTGTGGTGGGTCAGTGTGTTTACTGTATGTGATCATAAATGCTTAACTAACTATCGCCCTGAGGATTAGCCTTGTCTGCTCGCGCCACGCAACCTAGAGGGTGAGCAGGGGTTATTCTTATGGAGTAGTTCCCTTGCCCTGACTAGAGGAGAAGGTCCCTGCTTGTCACAAGTGCATACCTGTGCCAACCAGAGACCTCCGATTCGAACACTCACCATCAAAACGGTTTAGGAACACTATTAAGCTGAATGGAACCCCATTAGAATTAGTCGAATCATTCGACTATTTGGGAATGCGGGTTAACAATTTGATGAAGTGGAATTCCCACTTGGTCAAAATGTTCCTCAATCATAAACGGGTGTCGGGGGCAATTTTAAGACATCAGCGACTTTCCTATAGTAGACTAGTAGCCTCGGCCCTTAAGGCGTTTGAGGGCAAAGCATTACCATCTGCCCTCCACTGGGCGGAACTATGGGGATTCGAGAACATCACGGACTTAGTGAGATCTGAAAATGCATTTTACAGAGGTCTGGTCTCACTCCCTCCATCTACCCCATTAGTTCCGCTCTGCCAGGACTATGGGAAACATCCAAATAACGAAATTGCTAGGCTTCGCCCTTACTATTCTGGGTGCGCCTGAGAAGGACCCCAGAATTGTTAATCTATGCCACAGCCCTTAGTGAACTCATCCAACTCGACACAGGCAATAAGATCAAATGGATTTGTAAACTTAAACAGCTTGTTGGGGACATCGAATTGGCGGAGGCGTGGGAAAGCCAGACCCCGCCGCCAAAACAAGTAGCAAAGAAAGCTTACTGGGAGTGGGTGCATGCAGAGGCCACAAGCACCCTAAAAGGGGCACTTTGACAGAGCAGTTTTTAGATTACAAGCCTACTCCTAAAGTGGAACATTTTCTTGATTGTATCCAATCTCCGAGAGAAAGGTCATTATTTCTGAAGATGAGGCTTGGAACGCTCCCACTTAATGAATTTACAGCAGGGTGGAAATTAGATACCGCGAAAGGTGCTGCGTGCCCTGGCTGTGCAGCCCCCACTGAATCTATTTCCTACTTTCTCTTTGCTTGCCCTGCGTATAGGCATGCAAGAAGAAAGTGGTTGAAACCCGTTTGCACTAACTTGGGGGCAAGTACCACAGGGAGGCGCTGCGTATTTTAAAAACTGATACATCCTCCCTGAGCGTAATCTGTGGGGTAGCTAAATATTTGGGTTCTGCTTGGCTAACTAGAAGCAAGCTGTTGAGGGTTAGCAACATTAATATCCATTAATATAAGCGACCCCCACCCCTACGTGCACTGTTGCTCCTCTGTGTATGATATTGTTTGATTGTTTTTACTGTTTTTATGAACTATTTATATTTCTATTCCACTCCTGTAATCCTTTTAATGATGATTGTCTTTTTTTTGTATTGTTTGTATGGCAATATGTTACTGTTTTTATTTAAAAATTGGCATGTTTCAAAGCGATGAAATTGGGTTGTTCATACTTTTATGATATTTTATATTGAATAAAGTCATACAACAACAAAAAGCGATCAATAGTGCTGCTGTAAATTGATGAGAGAACAAATAGTGTCTGTTATTACTGCCTTGAACACCTACCTGTATTGGTCTTTTCATTTAATGCAAAATGCGAATAACATTGCCTGCTGTGATTCAAAGCCAGAACTAATCTTGCCTGTGGTTGCCGCCTTGGACCCTTACCTGTACTGGGGTTGCATGCAATGCAATACGCAATCAATATTGCCCGCTGCGATTCTATGATTCAAAATGGGAACTAATATTTCCGTAATTTAGTTCCATTAACAAGGGCGCGTCAGCACTATCAATCTGAGTAGCACTAAGCGCTGGTCCTCTTGGGTGGGGTTAGTTTATAAAACTGCCCCTGCCCAGAACCACGTGCTCACTGTTCCAGGAATTGATCAGAGGAACAGCTTCCTTTCTGGGCTCCCGCGCTAATCTGGATCTCTCTGTTGTGTTGACGGAGTTTGTTGGCCAACGTTTCTTCAGCTGAGCGCTTTGGTGGTGAGTATGCTCGCCCTGCCAGAGATCCCGCCTCCACTTCGGAGAGAGTGAAACCTCTGGTAAGGGCTGAGTCCGGCCTCCACTCGGGAGAGAGTGAAACCCCTGGTAAGGGTTGAGTCTGGCCTCCACTCAGGAGAGAGTGAAACCCCTGGTAAGGGCTGAGTCCGGCCTCCACTTAGGAGAGAGTGAAACTCCTGGAAAGGGCTGAGTCCGGCCTCCACTCGGGAGAGAGTGAAACCCCTGGTAAGGGCTGAGTCCGGCCTCCACTTGGGAGAGAGTGAAACCCGTGGTAAGGGCTGAGTCCGGCCTCTACTCGGTAGAGAGTGAAACCCCTGGCAAGGGCTGAGTCCGGTCTCCACTTGGGAGACAGTGAAACCCCTGGTAAGGGCTGAGTCTGGGCCTCCACTTGGGAGAGAGTGAAACCCCTGGTAAGGGCTGAGTCCGGCCTCCACTTGGGACAGAGTGAAACCCCTGGTAAGGGCTGAGTCCGACCTCCACTCGGGAGAGAGTGAAACCCTTGGTACAGGCTGAGTCCGGCCTTCACTCAGGAGAGAGTGAAACCCCTGGCAAGTGCTGAGTCCGGCCTCCACTTGGGAGAGAGTGAAACCCCTGGTAAGGGCTGAGTCCGGCCTCCACTTGGGAGAGAGTAAAACCCCTAGTAAGGGCTGAGTCCGGCATCCACTTGGGAGAGAGTGAAACCCCTGGTAAGGGCTGAGTCCGGCCTCCAATTGGGAGAGAGTGAAACCCCTGGTATGGGCTGAGTCGGGCCTCCACTCGGGAGAGAGTGAAACCCCTGGTAAGGGTTGAGTCGGCCGAACTTTTTAGCGTTGCGAGCCTCATCATAGTTTTGGTTCTAACTCGAAGTAAGAGACTAAATGGAACCTAATTTCTTGCACTACCAGTAAAGACCATTATTAGTTGAAACAATTCCAGGGAAGGCAGCTCCATAGAGACAAACCTGTTTGATTGAAGAGCAAAGAAAACGGTTCATGAATATTATTGTTCAGTTCATATAACTCTTTCCATCTACCTATGTTAGATTTGGGGGTCTCTGGTTGGCACCGGTATGCACTTGTGACAAACAGGGACCCTCTCCTCTAGTCAGGGCAATGGACTTACTCTAGAGAATAACCCCTGCTCACCCTCTAGGTTGCGTGGAGCGAGCAGACAAGGCTGATCCCTGAGCATTATAGGTTAAGCATTTATGATTTTTACACAGCAATCAAAAATGACCCACCACAAATGGACACCAGTCTATGTTCTATGAAAATACGTAAGCTTTATGTAAATATATACTTCTAGGCAGATTTAAATACAACACCATAATAACGTTTCTAAATATGAGCCCCAAGATCGTTTTTGGCAAAGCGTCTCTTAAACAAATAAATGCATAGTTCTGTTAGCCGTGCGTGTGGCGCACTCTTGGTCCGACTCTTATACTGGGCTCACAAAGTTAAAATAATACTTTCCGGTTGTTGCGGACCTCGGGGTCCGTGGCATGTGCACAGGGGGCACGAACTGGGGCACAGTACCTTGTGAGGAGCGGAGTCCGGCCGAAACAGGCAAGCTGGGCGTGGTGGAGGACGGGGCGCAGGTCGGCCTTCGGATGCGGTGGTCCCGCCCGAGTCCAGCTTTGTGGGGACAAGGTAGAGAGCGGGGGCAGTGGGCGATGAGGCGGACGAGACGGATCCTCGAGGACGCTGGGGGCGTTGCGGCGTTCGAGCTGTGCCTTCGGGTCTGTTGGAGGTGCTGCGGTACGATGCAGGCAGGCATGGCACAGGGCTCCCAGTACGGAGCGTACGGGGAGGCTTACAGCGTGCGGCGCGGCCCAGCGGGACCCAAGAGTGCGGAGCGGGGCTGCTGGGGTACGTCTCGAGCATACTCCCCGTCCGGGGCTCGAGGCAGCACTCGGGTTGAATTCCGGTGGGAGGGGTGAGATACGCCCAGTGCGGCGCGAACAGGACGAGGTAGCAGAGTGCGGGCAGCCCAGCAATGCGTAGGATGAGCAGCTCGAAATCGAGCGGGGCTCGCACAAGGCGGGGGCGGCCAGGCACAAGTGTCAAGGCCCAAGGAGGGGGCGAGGCGCACTGGGAGTCACGGCTCCAGTGAGGGGGAAAAGGCAACAGACCAGCAGCAGACAGCGAAGGCAGGATGGTCCTGGGGCTCAGTTCAGGGGGCAAGCTCGCTTCCAAGCCCTTGGAGATCGTTTCTTTTGAAGTGCACAAGTAGATTGTAAAAGTCTCTCTCAGTCTTTTCTCCTCTCCTTCTTGCAGCAAGGCACCCACCACAGGCCATTCTCCCAGGTCAGAGACTGTAGTCCTCCATGCAGCTTTCCCAGGTCCTTCTCTTCAGGCAGAGGTTCTTCTTGGCGCAAACAGGATCTGATTTCTTAGGAGCAAGGCTCCTACTTTTATATACTAAACCCTTTGTTCTTTCAGGCCAGGGGGGCCTTTGCCTAATTAAGTCCAGTTCCTGAGCACTTTGTTTTGGGTAGCTCTGGCTTTTCTTTCAGTGAGCAGGGCAGGGACATCAGACGCTCCGCAGGAGGTGGAGCCAGCATTGTGGTGACAAGTACAGTCCAGGAGTACTCTGTTGACAGTCTCCCCTTCTCTCTTCACAAGTTGCAGAGCAGAGACATCAGAGGCTCCCCAGGGGGCAGAGCCAGCATTGAGGTGGCAGAGCACAGAGGGGTAACCTCTCTATTCACCACCTGTCAGCCCCAGCCTGTCTCCTGGAATTCCCCAGCCCTGTCACACACAGAAACCAGACAGCAGATACACATCCTAGCAAAGGCGGGCTGAAATGGTTAGGCAAGCAAATACAGGATATTCAAATAAACTTTACCAAAAGATGTATTTTATTATTCTGAGTTCAGGCATACTAAACTTGACTTTCTACCATGTTCCCTGAGCCTGCTGGGATTATAGTGTGTAACAATTCCAGCAGCCCATTCTGGCCTATGAGAACAGGTAGCCTTACAATAGTGAAAAATGAAAATGGCTGTAATTCACTATTAGGACATGCCACACACATCAGGGCTTGTCCTACCTTATGCTTACAAAGCACCCTGTCCTTGGGCCCACCTTAGGGGTGACTCACATGAAGTAAAGGGACGCTTTAGGGGCTGGCAAGCTTGTGCACTTGACCAGCCCGCATGACAGTACCAGATTGCACGCAGGTTCTGCAATGGCAGACCCTAGACAAACTTTTAAAAGGCTGCTTCTGGGGGTGGCACAACCAGTGCTGCAGGCAGACTAGCAGCATTTGTATTTACAAGCCCTGGCACTCCTGGTGCACTTGACTGAGGTATTGTAGCATTGTATTGTAGCATACTTGTATAGCGCAACCTGTCACCACCAAGGGCATCCTGGCGCTTTGACCCATGATCCAGCGGAAAACAGTCTGACAGTAAACCAAATAAGCCAATCATGGAGCACTTGCACTGTGGCACTGATTGGAAGTGGCACAGTGCCCTGAGCAGCTAACACCAGCAAAACATCTGAGGCACATCAGCAAAAAGTGGAAGGGAGACTCACGCCAAGGTGCTAGGTCTAACAACCCAGGTGGCTTAACCTGGGGCGTTGCACAATTTAAAAAGAGAGAGAAGGAGAGAGAAATGTTTAATGGAAATCTTTCTGGTATGTATGTCTGCAGCAGTGTTAGAATGCAATGGAGCTAAGGTGTTAAAAGGTTAGCGCTGAACAAGTGAGTTTCCCTAATCCCTTTTATCTGACAGCCTACTATTAAAAAATCATGTATGGACACTGAAACGCTCAAAAAAGCAGAATAGAGAGAGAGGGTTCACCATTACAGGTAAAAATCGTATCCTTCAAAAGCAGAGGAAGTTTTACGGGGAAGTCAAAACTCAAGGTTCATCTGAATATTATGTGTGTTCTCTTTTTCACATCTCCTTCCCCGCTGTTCCTATCCCCTGAACCCATTTCCCTCGCCTGGCCACTCCAATACTCTGCGCTAATACAGCAAGTTGGCGGTGCCTGGGTGTGGATCTTTTGATTTTCATATAGACCCGAGGAAGAACCGGCCTGATAGAAATACACAATGCAGACCCCCAATGCTCGCCAACTACAGGCCGATCTCCCTGCTACCATTCCCGGGTAAGGTCTTAGAGAAAAGGATCAACTGACACCTTGTTAAATACCTCAAAGACCACCGGTGCCTCACCACACCTCTCAGTCTGGTTTCAGACCCAACCACAGCATGAAAACTGTCCAAAACGCCGCCATGAATGACATCCGCGTGACTCTGGACACAAGACACAAGGTGTGCTCTCTGCAGAGTTGGAGACAGTCTCCAACCCCATCCTCATCGACCGCTTCCAGGGGATTAGAATCCAATGAGACGCACTCCGATGGATCTGCTCCATCCTGACTGGAAGAACCAAGTCAGTCAGCCTGGCACCGTACACCGTGGATGAACCCACCTCTACCTGCGGAGTTGCACAAGGATCTTCTCTGAGCCCGACCCTCTTAAATGCATCACTGATCCCTCTAGCCAGAATCATCCACTCTCATAGCATCAACGTCCTCTCCTGCACTGCACACAACTGTCTCTCATGGTCGAGGCGCCCAAGTTCAATTCCTGCATGACGGGAATTGCCCACTGATCGAATTATAACTGCCTAAAACTGAACACTGACAAGACTTAAAATGATGATCTTCGGGAAGAGCACTTCACAGTGGGACGACACCTGATGGCCATCAGAAATAAGACAGACACCCCCCCCCCCCCACCACCACCCATGCCAAGAACCTTGGAATCATCATAGACAGCAAACGCATCATGACCGCCCAAGTCAGCGCAGTCTCCACCTGATGTGTTGTATTCTAGCTGTATTGTAGTTTATGTCACCCATCGCTCCACCAGTGAACTCTGTAAGCATGATGTAATAAAGAATGATGGTGTCTGGAAACCACAGTTGAGACGGGCTGAGCAGCATGCTGGCTGCTCCTGGTGGGGCTGAACCTTTGGACAGTAACTTGTACAATAAATACTACTGAAATATCACTATCAGTCTGGACCACGTTACTACATCATGCTTCCATTCCATGATGCCTTGGAAGATTTTCAAATGCCGCCCAATCAGCACCCTGAAAACAATCCCACACGCCCTGGCAAATGAAATTAGTTAGTTAACATTTGAAGTTTGTAAGGGATTCTGGGTAAAACAACCTGGTGAGATCCATGCAAGTCACCCCATCCTGGGTACCCCTGAATGTCTAGTTTTCAAAAAGGTGCTAATTTGCTACGTTTGCCTGGGTGCTGGCTGAGCTGGGGTTCAAAATCCACAGCTAGGCACATTGCAAAAGAAGGGTCAGTTTGAGTGAAAACATGTGATGTATCCATTGTGTTTTGGGAAGACATGCGGGAGAATAGAATAGTCAAACATTTGTTATTAACAATTGAATTTCACTACATTTTGTACCTTCCAAAACTCAGCCAGTGTGTAAGAAAGCAGACATTTTGAAAGATACCTTTAATCATATACTAGTATGGGCACCCCCAAATTCAGAGATGTACAAATAACACTTTTGTAAATTGGCCATTGTGACAGAAATTCACAGATGAAAATGTAGTAACATTTTTTTACACTCATTTCAATACTTCTTTATTTCAACTGTTAGCATCTTTGGGAAAGCCTTGAGGGATTTACACATATCACCCTTTCTGAATTCCGAATTTTGTCTAACTTTCAGAAATCTGCAGCCTTCCGGGATCACCCATGGGTATCACACTGGTTTCCACTAAAAACGGTGGGCTGTGAGAACAAAAAATAGGACATATAGACTGATACTGTGGTAAAAATGAGTTTTTGTCCATAATAGTTGGGAGGATGGTGACCTTAGCACAGTAAATGTTCGTTGATGACATTTTTAGGAAATAAAATAGAAAATTTCATCCAGAGCATTTTTTTCAAGTTTTAAAAAAAACCTATAAATGTGGCTATATTTTGCCTATTTTCTCGGTCACAGGCAAGGGAATCCACACATTCTGGGTACTTTTAAAATCCCCAGGGTGTTAGAAAAAAGAAGGCACAAATTTACTTTAGTTACCTTTTGTGGAAATAACTTATGGACCCTAAGCACGAGCTACCCCAAAAAGCAAAAAAAGTGCTCAGCACATGGGGAAGGGGAGAGAGAGGGGCCAGCATTTAAGGGGACAATGTGAGCAGTCAACAGACATTTCAGGTAGATATATTTTCCAGAGCGGACCACTAGGGGAATTTTTCAGCACAAAACTACTAATCCAAACAAATCTGTGGTATTTGCACATTGGATCTTTCATTAGTTGAAATGGTTCTTTAAACATGAAGCTCCTTGTTTGATCAGAGTCAATTACAGGGCAGAAGTTACACAACATTGTGAAGACAGAGGCAACATTGAGCACACGGGGGCAGTAACATTTGTTGTACATGCACATGCAGTGTATACCTTTGAAATGCTTTATTCATGGGTGAACATTGATCCTATAGATGCCGGTACTATGCTTTCCACTCCTACAAAGATGCAGCCATTCTGACTCATCCCCAAGCATATCACGACCCGGAGGACCCTTTCACCCGTCCAGTTCATAAGATTGGTTTGTTGGTCACTTAGCCCCCACATACCTCAGAATGACAGACAGGGTTCCCTAAAGTGGGGTCACCTGATACCGTACTGGCTCGGTAGACACAGTATCCTGTATAGGTGGCTCAGACAGTATGTATTGCAGAACAAAGCAGGCAGAGCGGGTCAAGTGGGACCTGTACCACTGACACAGGGTTCCATAAAAAACATTTGTCCACAGACTATAAGCGCCACTATGGGCAAAGTGCCCGTAAAAAGCAACAAAAATGCCTTCTGGATCGCTTGCAACACCAATCAGAGGAGCAGCATTGTGGCGATGAGACGTCCCCTTCATGGGCGGTACTACCCGATGTACAAAGGCAAGAACAATTGAGTACAAGGCTGGACCAGCCCTAGATCTAGGAATGAGATGAAGTATCAACCGTACTGCCCATGGCACGCCGTCATGGGCGGTACTACCCGATGTAGTAAGGCAAGAACAAATGAGTACAAGGCTGCACCCTCCCTAGATCTAGGAATTAAATGAATGGGAAATCTTATAACAGTTTTCCTCAATCATGCTGAGCCGAGAAGCAGCGGCTTTGGCTATCCGCCAGAGGTTGCAGCAATCCCTGTTCAAGAGTGTGAACAGGAGCCAACTAAAATGATTTTGAAACATATACTTCTGTGAGCGTCACACCTTGGGGTCACGCACCATCATACCGTAGCTCACAACAAAAAATGAGACTGAGGGTTCTGGTGAGGAAAAAACTACACCAGAGACGTATAAAAAGACGAAAAAGACTAACAAAAATAAAAGGACTGAATTTCCATCAACTCAGAAGTCCAGCCAAGGTGGATACAATTTGACGGACCGTACAAAAATATAACTGCCAGACTGGCATCTGTATTCTAATAGCATTACTTCTCATTCTTTTTGGGCCAAGAGGAGTGGACGGACAGAATCAGAACAAGACACTGAGGTTAGTGTAAAGAAGGAAGAGAAAGGTTGAACACTATTACTCATATCAAAAAGAAAGAAAGGAACTTGATTAACTAAAGAAA